>NW_026725648.1:0-77036 GCF_029784015.1 Lycium ferocissimum
AAACTACGTATTATAAATCTTGTTTTCGTCAAAATTTATTTTACGAGGAAGTTTTAGACGAATACGTTTTTGAAGAATATGTATTTTATTTTTTTGAATGAGTACATTGTTTGGGAAAGGTGTTTTCATTAAAAGGAATGGTTAATTTAAATCTTTTAAAAGCTTAGGGGGGGGGGGGGGTTATTTAAAGGAAGTTTATTAAAAATAAACTCCCCCCCCCCCAACTCTTTCATTTTTCACCCGACCTCTCCTCTTCCATTCTCAGGTGATTTGTTTGTTTCTAGGGTTCTGTTATCGATGGCCAATTTAGGCCAATCCACGGCTGTTCTTCGTCGGATTTTTGAGGGGTTTTGTTCCTTATCACGAGTTCTCATGATTCCTAGGTTCAATTTCATTAGATTTGTGTTTTTCTATACCTAATTGAATCCTATTAAGGATGTTACCCTAGGTTCTTATGTATTATGGTTGTCATGGGCAGAGTTATGAGCTCTTCGCCATCTTGTGCCCCATAATACCCAATAAAAGAATCTAAGGGGGAATTTCCTAGGTGGATTCACGGTTGGGTACGATTTTGGGGATTCTATCTTCTTTTGTATGATTGCACCGTTAGAATGTGCTGATTTTTGTTTTATTTGTGACGAGGTGTACTATCTAGTATTTTATGTTTTTATTGGATTTTTATGTGGATTTTAGGGTACAATCGTTTAGATTTTTTGTTGTATTATGTGATTTATGTTAAATTCTGATTGGATATGGTACAAATGAGTACAATTTGCTGAAAATTTGTTTGTCCTTTACTGAATTTTGAAATTGTTTTGAATTAGGGTTTTAGGAAGTGGGGGGAAATTTAGTTATTGGCCTTAATTTCTTTCCATTTTATCCCTAAACCCAACTTGGAGCAAAAAATGGAGCGTACGTTTTGGATCCAAGGTTACCCCAAGTCTTGCATATTTTTTATTGGGCTTGGTCGGCCCAAATCTCTATCTTTTATACTTGTGTATTTCAATTTCAAATTGTGTAGTTAATTATGAATTGGAACCTTTAAGGTTATCTCACATGTTTAAAGTCGCCAAAAAATTCAATTTTTTATACTATGTAAAACCAATTTTGGAAAATTAATACAATTTGTAGCTTAAAAAACGGACTGATTTGGACTAAAATCAACCAAATTTTATAAATTACGGACTGATTCGGACATTTTTTGAAACCTATAGACTGATATGAATGTCACATCCCAACGAGGAGTATAACGGGCTCCGACCCATATGCCGAGAACTACCTGACTTAACAATTGCTTTGAACATTATATACCGTAACTCAAAGAACACATGCACGCAGAAAAGGCCCAACATAGAAATATCCGATAATCCAACACATTTGCACATATGCGAACCGACAAGGTCACTGCAACATTGCGAGTATCATAAGCTTAAAGGCTAGCGTGAAAGTATAATGTGCCATAACAAGGCCAACATGACCATACATAATGTTTACTTACCCCACTATGTCTATGAGCCTCTAAGAGTGTATATATGAACATGTATTACATTAGCAGAAAAGTACCAAAAGATAGCAATTCCAGAGAATTCGCTGACACCAAGGTGGAAGTCTTCGCGGCTGTTCTCCGAAATGCCGCACTTGTCGTGAAATGGGATGTTAGTAAGTAAAAATCCGAGTATGTAAGCCGGGAAGTCCAATAACATAACGACGGTATGCTCTCATCTAAAAAAAAACATATGTAAGTAGCCTGCGCGCGCGCGCGCACACACACACACACGCACGCGCACACACCATATATATATATATGGGACGTTACGTACGATCCATATGGTAAAATCGGGCCGTACCGCATTAACGTACAATAAGGCTAAAGCATAACACGAACGTATAAACCACTCGTTCCTATATGCCTTAGTTGTTTGATTGATTAAGAGTGTATTATCGGGGTTTCCCTCCGTCATCCGGCGAACGTACAATACGTAATATGTAATGCATAAAAAAAAAAACATATGTAAGTAAGCGAGCGTGCGCGCGCACACACACACACACACACACACACACACACACACACACACACACACACATATATATATATATATATATATATATATATATATATATATATATATATAGGTGTTAGTGTTGCGGAACGTGCAACCCGATCCATATGATATTTATGGATCGGGCCGTACGTTGCTCGGCATTAACGTACAATATTAGAAACTAGAGCATGAACATGAACGTTCCATAATAAACCACTCCATTCCTATGTCTGTCTTAGTTATTTGATTGATTCTTGGTGTATTATCAGGGTTGCCTAGTGCTACTCTGTGCGTTCGCGCCACCTTTTGGCGCGTTCACGTAGGCTTAGGCCCTGCACTAGCAGTCCGTCTTAAAATGCTCATAATTCTCTATTCTAATGTCAGATCGACACACGGTTTGTTGCGTTGGAAACTAGACTTCCCAAAATTCATTTTAGGCTTTTGTTTCACTTCAAAACCCCTCGTATACTATAACTTTCCTCAAGTAGGGCCAAAATTACCCCTCATATTTTCCCCTAAGTCCAACAAACTTAATTTTCTTGATTCACTTGCCCTCCAATCCTTCCTTAATTTAGTATATGGACTTAAAGCCTCGTAACCGTAAGATAAGTGCATACAATCTCATATATCCTAGTGAGTCCTCCAGGATCTACACTTAACATGACTAATACCTAATAGATTTTACATACAAACTACGAGGTGTAACATTCTCCCTCCCTTCAAAACATTCATCCTCAAATATTGGAATACCGGAGGGGTAATCATATATTTCAAATTTTTACGGGTCTTTAGCAATGTATCTCTTGTGGTTAGAGCACTACTAATCTCCTGCATATCACAAATTCCAATCCATAAGCCTTATAGAATACCGTAATTAGTGACACGTAATCACACAATGATTAGAAAAATGTTTCTCGTCATATAGTTCTCAAGGGTTCAGACACAACTTTTACCTTGTAAATGATTTACGGGTAAAGCGGAATCTTGCGAGTGATTCCTCGGAATGGTATCATGGCGTGTGGAATAAATGGGGATACTTGGACTTCATTTCTGCTTACGCTTCCCATGTCATCTCTTCCCTATCTTTACTCCTCTATAGAACCTTTACTGAAGCCACATCTTTTTTTCTGAGCCTGCGGATTTGTCTATCGAGAATAGCAATTGGTTCTTCCTCGTATGTATGATTTTTCGTAACCTGTACATCATCAACATGTACGATTCTGGAGGGATCTCCAATACATTTTCTCAGCATGAATACATGAAAAACTCGACGAACGACTTCAGCTCACGGTACCTCCAATTCATAAGCTACCTGGCCTACCCTTCGAACGATCCTATAAGGTCCGTTATATCGGGGATTAAGCTTCCCTTTCTTACCAAATCGCATCATGCCCTTCATAGGTGATATTTTCAGAAACACCTAATCACATACCTGAAACTCCAATTCTCGTCGTCGTACATCTGTATAAGATTTCTGACGACTCTGAGCTGTGCGCAACCGTTCCTAAATAAGATTTACCTTTTCAATAGCCTGATGAAAAAGGTCTAGCCCGAATAAGTTTGCTTCTCCGACTTCAAACCAACCGGTAAGAGACCTACACTTCCCGCTATAAAGCCTCGTACGAACCATTTTGATACTGCATGGTAGCTATTGTTATAAGCAAACTCTATTGGAGGCAAATGATCATCCCAACTCTTGAAATCCGCACATGTCGTTAAATATATCTTTCAAAGTCTGAATAGACCGCTCAGCTTGCTCATCTGACTGCGGATGGAAAGCCGTACTAAGACTTACTCGAGTAGTAAGACTTTCCTAAAAATATTTCCAGAAATTTACCGTAAACTGAGTGCCTCTATCAGAAATAATGGACACAGGAATGCCGTGAAGGCGCACAATCTCCTTAAAATAAAATTTAGCATAGTCTTCAGCAGCATAGGTGGTTTTTACAGGCAATAAATGGGCTGATTTGGTTAACCTATCAACGATCACCCCAATAGAATCAAATTTGCGACGAGAACAGGGCAATCCCATGATAAAATCCATATTAATTACTTCCTACTTCTACGCTGGGATCTCCATTTCTTGTAATAAGCCACTGGGTTTCTGAGTTCGATCTTTACCTGTTGGCAAGTGGGGCATTGAGCTACAAATTTAGCAATTTCTTCATACCATTCCACCAATAAAAGCCCTTGAGGTCATGATACATCTTGGTGGATCGATGAGCCCGAATATGGTGAGTAATGAAATTCTGACATGATCCTATCCCAAGCCCGATTACATTTGGAATGCATAAACGGCCTCGATGTTTGAGAACCCCATTTGAATCCAGTTCAAAGGCTGAGATCCGATTTTGTTGCACTCCTTCCTTAATATTAGCCAAAACTGGATCTTCATTCTGTTGAGTCTTTACATCCGAGGCAAGAGTCGATTAGGATATATTCTGTAAGGTAATCCCAGTGTCTTTTGAATCCAGCAAGCGAACTCCGCATTTGCTCAGCGATAAAGTTCTCTGGTCATTTCAAATTTTTTCGCTAGCACATACAATAGACTTCCCATTGATTTGCGACTTAGAGCATCAGCTACAACATTAGCTTTGCTAGGGTGATATAAAATTTCGGCATCGTAATCCTTTAGCAATTCGAGTCATCTTCATTGCCTCAAATATGTATTGAAGCTTTTATGGTCTGTATAGATATCGACATGGACTTCATATAAGTAATGCCACCATATCTTCAGGGTGTGAATCACTACTGCTAATTCCAGATCATGTGTTGGATAATTTTGCTCATGTTTTCGTAAATGTCGAGAGGCATAAGCTAACCTTACCATTTTGCATCAGTACACGCCCCAGACCTGTACGTGATGCATCACAATATACAACGTAACCCTCGGTGCCTTCGGGGAGGGTAAGAACCGGAGCGGATGTCGACTTATCCTTCAATTTCTGAAAACTCCGCTCGCAGGCTTCTGACCATTGAAACTTAGCCCCTTTCTGAGTTAATTTTGTAAGGGGAGCTGCTATAGAAGAAAATCCCTCTACAAATCTTTGATAATATCCAGCAACACCCAAGAAATTTTGGATTTTCGAAGCGGTTGTTGGTTGGGGCCAATTCTTAACGGCTTCGATCTTCCGATCATCAACTTTAATGCCCTCATTAGGCACAATATGGCCAAGAAAAGCAACTGAAGTTAGCCAAAATTCACATTTGGAAAATTTGGCATACAGTCTTTGATCTCGCAATGTTTGCAACACCCTGCGGAGGAGATCAGCATGTTCCGTCTCAGAACAACAGTGTACCAAGATATCGTCAATGAATACAATAACGAAAACATCCAAGAAGGGCCGAAATACTGTGTTCATTAGCACCATAAATGCCGCAGGAGCATTTGTCAATCCGAAAGACATAAAGAAGAATTCAAAATGCCCATATCTCGTTCGAAAGGTTGTCTTTGGAATGTATTCCCCTTTTACACATCGTTGATGATACCCTGACCTTAAGTCAATCTTCAAGAAGCATTTAGCACTCTGTAGTTGGTCGAACAAATGATCAATTCTAGGCAATGGATATTTGTTCTTGATAGTCACCTTATTCAATTGTCGGTAGTCAATACACATTCTTAGTGAGCCATACTTCTTGCACACAAATAATGCGGTGCTTCCACGGAGAATGCGGGCCTAATGAAGCCCTTGTCTAACACGTCCTGCAATTGCACCTTCAATTCCCGCAATTCGGCAGGGGACATATGGTAAGGAGGAATGGAGATGGGCTGAGTGCCCGGATGCACATCAATCGCAAATTCAATTTCCCTTTCGAGAGGGAGACCTAGTAATTCATTGAGGAATACATCCTGAAATTCAATAACTACAGGAACGGATTGCAAAGTTAGCGGTTCGGCCTCAGTGCTCCTAACTCGAACCAGATGATAAATATAGCCTTTGAAAATCATTTTTCATGCCTTAAGGTAGGAAATAAACCTATCCTTTGGAGCTGGGGCATTTCCCTTCCATTTAAAAACTGGTTCCCATGGAAATTGAAATTTCACAGTTTTGGACCAACATTCCACATTGGCGTAGCAAGAGGCTAGCCAATCCATACCCATAATAGCATCAAAGTCTACCATTTCTAACTCCACTAAATCAGCAAAAGTTTCACGGCCACATATCATAACCACACACTTACGATAAATTCGTCTCGCAACAACAGGTTGCCTGATCGGGGTAGAAACTAAGAAAGGCTTGACCAAATATTCAGGCTTAATACCAAACTTATCAGCAATATAAGGAGTGATATAAGATAGTGTGAAATCCGGATCAATCAATGCATAGACATCGTAAGAACAGATGGATAAAATACCTGTCACAACATCCGAGGACGACTCAAGATCCCGTCGCCCTGTAAGTGCATAAATACGATTCTTACTGCTGCTTGACCCAGATGTCTGGCCTCTTCCCCTACCTCTACCTGCTGGCGCTGAAGTAGAACCTTGCCCGAGAGAGCAAATAGTAGAGGAAGAACTTGCGATCGAACCTATCGGTTGTGTCGGACCACCTCACCGCGAGTCGACGGTCCGTATAACATCGCACGAGCCGCCCACAAGAGAATAAACCACCCCCATACCCTGGCGGCACTGGCCAAAATGTCCTTTTTCGTACTGATGACAACGGGGCAGTGGGGGCCTTGCCGGGCTAGATTCTCCCTTATAAAAAGGGGTTGGCACCCTCGAGCTCTGACCCGATCCGGAATAAGTGGGTCGATCATAATGCTACCTTTGGAATCGGGAAGGTTCACTAACTACTGAAGGAGCTGATCTTCTATAAGAATAGGGCCTATAACCTTCCTGATAAGCACCTGAATAACCTGCGGATCCAGCCCGCTTATAACGACCCCTATTTGGGTCTTGCTCAGTCCGTTGTTGATGTTCAAGGTCCTCTAAATTTTGATCATAAGCCTGGATACGAGCAATATCCATGCCACCCTGTAATGAAGCCGTCATACAATCCTTAATCAAGTGAGGCACAAGTCCAGTCACGAAACGGTGTACCCTATCTTCCATTTCAGCTACCAACGTCGGAGTATATCTAGACAAGGAGTTAAACTTCAAACTATATTCCTGAACGCTCATATTGTTCTGGCGAAACAATAGAAACTCATCAGCCCTAGCTCGACAAACTTCAGCTGGTAGATAATGATCTAAAAAGGCCCTGGTGAATTCGGACCATACTGCTGGAGGTGCATTCTGCCCCCTCGACTCTTGCCAGGACTCATACCATACTGCGGCCACATCCCACAGTCTATAAGAAGCTAGCTCCACTGATTCTATATCAGAAGCATGCATTACTCTCAAAGCGCGGCCCATTCGATCTACAAAATTCTGAGGATCATCCTTCGGGTTTGTCCCCGTGAAAATCGGAGGGCCCAAAGTAAGAAAGTCATGCACATAGAACTAACGACTGTTGTCCAGGAAAGGCCATGTCGGCCCGAGTTTGAGTAGCCACTAATCTAGTCAACAACTGGACTGCATCTCACAAGTCCTGATCTGGAACCGCAGGGGGAGGAGCTGGAGGCTGAGGAGCCGGAGGGACTGGGGCTCTATCATGCTCTTTAGCAACTGATGGAGTAGAGGTATCATGCGAGGGGGTAGCGAAACAAGAATTCTCGACTTCTCCCAAGCTCAAGTTCATCACAACATTGAAGAGAAACAAGAATAATCATCTTCCATAGATTATCTTAAGGTTTTGATGTTTGATCTTTTCTTTTAATGGTATGGAAGGTTGTGGAATGTTGTAGAACCTTCAAGAATTCTCAATAACTCTCTTATAATGGGGAGATAAGTGTGGAAGACTCTAGAGAAGGGTAGAGATAAGATATGGTGAGAAATTTGGTGATTTAGATGACTTAAAGGGATATATATAGTAGCCCAATTCAGGTTGGTCTAGTGGGCCGAATTTAGTGGACCTTTTAAGAGGTTTCTAGAATTTTCGCATAGATTCGGGCTTCTGGCAGTCCATTTTAAAATGCCCATAACTCCCTACCCCGATGTCGTATTGACGAACGGTTTTATTGCTTGGAAACTAGACTTGACAAACTTCATTTTAGGCTCTTGAAACACCTTAAAACTCCTGATATACCCAGAGATATACCCCTCCAAAGTTGACCCAAAATTTCTGTCCAAAATCCTGCCAACTTTTTCCAAATTTTCGTCAAACTTATTTTCTTCAATTTGCTTGATCCCAGAACCTTTAGACACTTGCTTAACACTTGTTAAGAGTATTTATTAACTTTATCAGGGTTTTATGACCTCTCTGAGCTTATGTTAGTTTACTTCAATGCAAACAACGGAAAAAAAAAATCGAGGTGTAACAGAATGATAGATATGGCCCCTTCGGCTGAATCGTCTTTCTTTCGTCCTTTGTTCAGGCTATGACCTTCTTGGTCGAATATGCCGTATTGTTTTACTACGACCCTTCTAGCCAAACATTTGCCATTGTGGCAGCTTCCAGTCATTTCGTAGCCATTGTGGCTTAATATTTTGCTCCTGTGGCCTTTCCATCCTTTTATAGCCCTCGCGGCTAGGTATTTTGCCCTTATGACTTTGATCTTTTATAGCCCTCACGGCTAGATATTTTGCCCTTATGGCTTTTGATCTTTTCATAGCCCACGCTATTGGATACTTAACCCTCATAGTACTCTAATTTTTCCTTAGCCTTTGTGGCTTTTGTCCTTGGTGGTAGTTGAAACCTTATGGCCTTCGTGGCTAGATATATATTCTGAAAGCCGGTTCTCAGCAGCGGTTTGGACTTTCTTTAGCGAAACATTCCTGCACATGAAGCAAGGTTAGAAAAAGGATAATCTTTCGATGTTTTGGGGACCTGCATAAAATGGGTTGGTTTTTTCCTATTTCAACTTGATCCGTGTTGCCGGCGCTGTCGCATCCTCGGCTTTCTGGACCCGAAACCCCTTTAACTGCGGTATTTGAAAGATAAACCTATTCTCATTATATAGAAAAATCATTTTTATAATGCTACCATAACGGTATCTAATTTTTGGAAAAATAATAGCATTTTTAATTGTCATAACATGCGCTTTGAATGAGGGAGATCATTTCTTCCGCGAAATTTTGAGACCTTTTTTCAAAAATTCTGCCCCAGTTTAAATTTCGGTCTACAAATTCTCATGCCGAATCATCTGGCTTTCTCAAAATTTCTACCCCAGTTTAAAGTTCTGGGTTGGCTAATTTTTGTAGTGGATTGACAGCGCGAATTTTTGAGATCCTCTCAAAAACTCTACCCAAGTCGGGCGTGCAGCAGTCCTTGCTTTTTTGTGAAGTCTTATCTCTGAGGCTTCCTAGGGGCTTTCTTGGATTTTTCTTTTGATGCGATCGGGCTCAAAGAGCGCCTACATATCTTATTGCAGTAGGAATTCAGGTCGAACGTAGTTCAGAATAAAAAATAGTGGACTTTTGGTTTTTACTAATAAAGCGACTGGATCCCAGACGGACTGCCTACGTGTCCCAATGTGGGAAAATCAGGTCAATGCGTAGTTCATGATACAAAAGGTATTTTGTTTTGTCTATCTATTACAAAACGATTACAAGCAAAAGGAAACAACTAATACAATAAAATAGAATTACAAGCAAAGAGTGCTATTACAAACTAAGAAACTTCTTTTTTATGCATAGTAGCGCTTGATTGCATCTAAGTTGATAGGTTTTGGCCACTCTTGTCCGTCTATTTCTGCCAATACTACTGCATTCTTTTGAGCACCATCTGCCCAATGTGAAAAAGTCTGGTTCTGACTCGCTTGTTGAAGGCTTTTGCCATCCTTTGTCGGTACAAGTGACCGTGACATACCGCAACCATCCTTTTCTCATCAATTAAAGCCAACTGCTCATACCAATCCTGGAACCATTCAATATTGTCCAATTCTGCTTCTTGGATGATCCTTAGGGAAGGTATCTTAACTTCAGCAGGTATGACTGCTTCAGTTCCATAGACCAACAAGTATGGAGTTGCTCCGGTTGAAGTTCTGGCTATAGTACAGTATCCTAATAAAGCATAAGGCAAATGCTCGTGCCAACCTTTATGATTATCAGCCATTTTTCTCAATTTTCTTTTGATATTTTTGTTGGCTGCTTCTACAGCTCCGTTCATTTGTGGCCGGTAGGCTGTCGAGTTTCGGTGGGTGATCTTGAATTGCTGGCGATATCCTTCATCGATGGCTATTCATATTTAGCTTATGATGGACTCGGGTATACCGAATCGGCATATGATGTGGTTTCGCACGAAGTCAGCTACCACTTTCTTTGTTACTGATTTGTGAGATGTCGCTTCCACCTATTTGGTAAAGTAGTCAATTGATACTAGAATGAACCGGTGGTCATTTGAGGCTGCGGTTCAATGGGTCAAATGACATCCATGCCCCAAGCAACGAAAGGCCATGGTGAGCTCATAGCAAGCTCACTTGGTGGGACCTTGATCAAATCACCCTGGATTTGGCACTGATGGCATCTCTGCAAATATTTGCAGCAGTCGCTCTCTATGGTCATCCAATATATACTGCTCGCAGAATCTTCTTTGCTAGTATGAATCCATTCATATGGGGTCCACATGTCCCAGCATGTACTTCTCTAGAAGTTTGGTGGCTTCGCCGACATCTACACATCTAAGTAGACCCAAATCCGGCGTCCGTTTGTACAACACTTCTTTGTTTATGAAGAAACCATTCGCCATTATTCGGATGGTCTTCTTTTGTACATTTGCAATGCCTTCGGGGTACTCCCGTCCTTCCAGATATATTTTGATTTTGTTGTACCATGGCTTGCCATCTGGCTCGACTTCCACATGGAAACAGTGGGCGTGTTCTTCTTTCAGCATTATCCTTAGCGGGTCGTGTGACTGCTTTCAGGATGTTAGATCATCGATGCTATTATGGCCAGTGCATCAGCGAATTCATTCTGAGCCCTTGGCGTATGTTAAAATTCAATCTTTCTGAACTTCTTGCACAATCTTTATGCCAAGTTCGCATATAGTAAGATCTTTTCATTCTTAGTGGCCCGTTCGCCTTATACTTAGTGAATCAGCAGGTCAAAATCTTTGATGACCAATAATTCATTGACGTCCATGTCTAGTGCCATTCTGAGACTTAGGATGCAGGCCTCGTATTCAGCCATATTGTTGGTATAGCAGAGTTTGAGTTTAGCAGCCATAGGGTAGTGTTGCCCCCTCTCTGATATCAAGACTGCTCTGATTCCTGAACCTTTGTAATTCATCGAAGCCGTCAAAGAATAGTTTCCAGCCAGTATAAGATTATGTTGCTTCTTCTTCTATGGCTAACACCCCTTCATCTGGAAAATAGGTGCAAAGTAGCTCAAACTCTTCATCAACTGGGCTTGCGGCTAATAAGTCAGCCAAGACCTGTCTTTTGACGGCTTTCTACGCTATGTACACTATGTCAAATTCACTTAACAGCATTTGCCATTTGGCAAACTTCCCGATGGGCATGGGCTGGTGGAATATGTACCTCAACGGATCCATCTTGGATATGAGTTGAATGGTGTATGAAGACAAGTAATGTCTCAACTTCTGAGCCACCCGAGTTAGATCACAACAGGTTTTCCTACTAGCGTATATCTTGCCTCACAGGCTGTGAACTTCTTGCTCAGTTAGCAAATGGCACACTCCTTTTTCTCTTCCTCATCGTGTTGTCCTAACACGCACCCAAAGGCCTTTTCAGCAGCGCGTGTATAAAGCATAGAGGCTCTCGGCCTTAGTGGGACCAAAACTGGTGGGTTGGATAGGTATCTCTTGATGGTGTCGAATACCTCTTGGCACTCATCTATCCATTTGTAGGAGCATCCTTTTTCAAAATTTTAAGCATGGACTCCACAATGATAGTGGATTGAGCTATGAACCGCCCAATGTAATTTAACATTCCTAGGAAACTCATGACTTCTTTCTTAGTTTAGGGAGGAGGCAATTCTTGGATTGCTTTGATCTTTGTTGGGCTAACTCTATGCCTCTTCGGCTGACTATGAACCCAGTAAGTTTCCAGCCGGTACTCCGAACACACATTTGGCCGGGTTCAATTTCAAGTTAAACTTTCGGAGCCTGTCGAGGAATTTCCTCAAGTGTGTGGTATGCTCCGAACTTTCCCTTGACTTGATAATAACATCATCCACATAGAGCTCAATCTCTCTATGGATCATGTCATGCAAAATGCTAGTCTTTGCCTTCATGTATGTCGCGCTGGCATTCTTGAGGCTGAAGGGCATTACATTGTACTGGTATACTCCCCATGGGGTGATGAAGGCTGTTTTCTCGGCATCCTCTCTATCCATTAAGATCTTCTAGTAGCCGGCGAAACAATCCATAAATGATTGTAGCTCGTGCTTGGCACAATTTTATATGAGTATATGGATGTTCGGGGTGGAAAATTATCTTTTGGGCTAGCCTTGTTAAGATCTCGGTAATCCTCGCATATTCTTATCTTGTCTTTTTTCTTGGGCACCGGGACTATATTGGCTAGCCATGTGGTATATGATGTCACTTCCACCACTCCAGACTCAATCTATTTCTCCACCTCGTCTTTGATTCGGATACTAAGATCTAGTTTGAATTGTCGAGTTTTCTGCTTTACTGGAGAAAAAGCCTCATTGATGGGTAGCCTGTGAGACACTATCTTTGGTACTTAGCCCTGGCATATCAGCGTATGACCATGCGAAAACATCCACGTACTCCCTTAGCAAACTTATCAATTCTTCTTTGAGAGGGGCATCTAGGTGTGTGCTTATCCTTATTTCTTTGACATCCTCTTCATCACCTAGATTTATGGCTTCTGTTTCGTCCAAGTTCGGCTTCTGCTCATTCTTTAATTGCTCTACTTCCTCGGTGAGACCCTCGGGTAGCATTGTGGTCTCATCGTATTCCTTATACTCTTCTTCTTCTATGCTGCTCGACTCATTTGTTTCATAGCATGTCATGACATTTAAGGTTGCTTTATTATTTTTATTACTGAAAAAGAAATTCAAGGCAAAATACGTTAGTATAAAACATGCATGTAACAAAAACAAACAACAAAAGAAAAACATTCTTGATAAATCGAGGCTTTCATTAATTAAAAATACTTCGAGGTACAAACTGTGGTCCTTGCTTAGGTCAAGCCATTTCCATTTTTGAAAACATTACAAGGTATGTAAGTGACAAAAAGGGGTGAGTAATCGGGCCTCGATCGATTCTCCCCATTTAAAAAAAATAAATTCATCTTTCTCTACCGAAGAGCCAGTAGCAGGGTAGAGGTCCAGTTGGACAGCTGCTCGCCCGATTCTTCCTCTCTAATGTTGGGCGCTTCAGCACATTCTTCTAGAATCACGGAGCAATCTTCCTCTTGGAATAACATCCTTATCCCTTCTTCAATGTCAGCATCCTCAAGCATAGGCATTCTGTGGAGAAATGACTGGTACAGATTTGGAATGGGTTTGCAGAGATCTGCAACCTTTTGTTTCTTCTTGATAGGCATCTCTTCCTCTATTGGGATGTAGCCAAGCCCAAAGCGAAAATTATCTTGAAGGATAGGAATGGGCTCAGTGATGCCCTACAAATTTTTCCCTAAACCTTTTTCGGGTTCAAATCCGTTTATAATCATGGCGGAAGCAATCATTTTATAAACCGCTGGCATGGGAGTTTCCAGGCAGTCTATCTTGTGGGTTGCTCCCACTAACTCTATGACATGGAAATTCGTTCCTTGGGTGTGGCTTCAATGACAGGTACAAAATTGTCCGGGTAATTGTGCATGCTGACTTCTCCATGGATCACCACTTCTTCTCCTTCCTAGACAAATTTTACAGATTGATGAAGCGAGGATGGTACTGCCCCTGCCATATGGATCCATGGTCTTCCCAGAAGCAAATTTTAATTAGCGGGTATTTCCATGACTTGGAATTCAGTGGTGAATTCGGTGGGTCCTATTTGAATATCCAAATCAACTACTCCAGTGGCGTCACGACATCCTCTGTCAAATGCTCTTATGTTAGTGTGGCTTTGACGAACCTTTCCAAGGTCATACCTTAGTTGAGTCAGGGTAGATTCGGGCAAATGTTAAGTCCCACCCCATTGTCAATTAATACCCGGGTTACCACTTTGTTGCGGCACATGATAGTGATGTGCAATGCTTTGTTGTGATTTATGCCTTCCTTGGGCAACTCTTTCTCTGTGAAGGCAATTTGATGTTCCTCCATAACATGAGCGACCATTTCGGCCAGGTTTTCACTGTTTGTTCCAGCTGGGACATGAGCTTTCTCCAACACCTTCATTAGAGGCAGGCGGTGTTGAGGTGAACTTTGCAGCAATGCTAACATCGATATTTGGGCTGGCTTTTTCTTTAAATGCTCAACAATGGAGTATTCCTTTGGCTGCATTCAGCGCTAAAAATCTTTGGCTTCACCTTCAGTGATAGTCCTTTTCTTATTTCCCTCCCTTCAGGGTGTCCCTTGGACCAGGTCCTCAGGAGTATAACATCTTTTAGATCTTATGATACCATGTGCGGCAACCACTTGGACTACGACCTCTTTGTAAGGTGGCGCTCGAGCTACTTGAGCAACGTGTGCTGTCACCAGTACAAGGATTAATACCTTGAATTGCGGGCGTTCTTGCAGAGACATCGACGCTATTATGCTTTTAAGCTCTTTCACAGAGTCGTGAATTGTGGGCCTTCCTGCGACCCAGTCTTCTTCTCTCTTAATCATGTGATTCACATTGTTGCCGTGATTTGGCAAAGGATTGGTGTTCACATTTGGAGGGGCCGTTTGGAGTACAATTTCTTTTCGGTCAATCAGATCTTGTACCTTGAGGTTAATGCAATCTTCAGTACTGTGCCCTATGCCATTGGAGTGATAGGCACATGTTTGGTCAACTCGATCAAACTAATTTTTGGGATCGATGACCTTTGGGGGAAGCACTTGAATCATCCCGATAGCACTTAATCTTTTGAATAAATCAATCCGAGATTCCATCAGCGGAGTGAATACCCGAGGTGGTTTCTTCACAAAATTGGGACGTGACACATTATAAGCATTTGGTGGTGGTTGATTCTGGTAGATATTGGGTTGGTTATTTTGTGGGGAACGGTAGATAGATGGGGGAGTTTGATAATTTGGCTGTGGAGCTTGGTAATTTGGGGAGGTGATTGGAAGGCATTTGGTGAGGCTTGGTAGTTTTGGGGTGGTGATTGGAAGGTTGGTTGCGCATAATATACGGGCACCGCGTTGTACGGGGTAGGTATATAGGTATTTGGGGGAGGTGAAGCATATGCTTCTATTGGGAAATCTTCCCTTCTTTTGGGTTTGGGACTAGGAGTGTGGGATATGCTAGCCACATCTTCCTTCTTTTTGCACACGAACCCGATTGAGCTTGAACCAGCGAATTTTCCAATCATGCTTATGATTCGATCAGTTTTGAGACCGTCTTCTATGGCCTCGCCTATTTGACCAATTCAGAGAAAGGTCTCCCCACTATTGAAAGCATTCTATCATAGAAGTCTATTTCTTGTGAACAAATAAAAACCGACACCGTCTTCTATGGCCTCGCCTATTTTGACCAATTCAGAGAAAGGTCTCCTCGCTATTGAAAGCATTCTATCATAGAAGTCTATTTCTTATGAACGGATAAAAACCGACAAAAGTTCTTTTTCCCCCATAGGAGGTTGTACTCGCGCAGCCTCTGTTCTCTACTTGCTTACGTATTCATGGAAGTTCTCGGTGGACTTCTATTTTACTTTCTCCAAATAGTATCTTTCTAGCACCGTCTCCATATTAAAGTGAAATCTTTCCATGAAAGCAGCAGCGATGTCTTCCCATGTGACCCAACAACGCATATCTTGCGCTGCGAACCATTCTGAGGCTTCTCCTATCCAACTTTGGCTGAACAACCTCATGATGAGCGCTTGATTGTCTCGGACACCAACTAATTGGTTGCAGTAGGCCCGCATGTGTGCTTTAGGATTGCCCTTCTCGTTGAATAATTCAAACGGGGTACTTTGAAGCCTTCGGGTAAATCTAAGTTAGGATGCATGCACAAATCGTCATAACTTAGACCTGTGCCAGTGAGGGTAGTACTCATGGATCGCTCCAACATTGAGGTCATCTTTCGCTCAAGCCTTTCTTCCTATTTTTCCTGTTCGCCCTTTCATGCCTTTTCTATCTCCTTGTAATGGTCAATTCTTGATTGGCGAGAAGGTACCTGGTGTAACAGGTGTGTGGAAAGAACTAGCAGGGCGAATTCGGGTAATATAGGTGCTTTTGTCAGTTGGTAGTAGAGTGATGCTTGGTTGTATAGTGATGCCAGAGTGGGTATTTTATGGTGTTGGGTAAGAAGGGATAGAGTGGGAGGTCCCGGGAATTTGGTTGGTGTTAAGTGGTGGTGGGATGTGGCTCGAGGCAACAATGTGTCCAACAATAGGGGTAAATGGCATGGTGGTCATAACGGACCTAATGGGGAAGTGATCTGGCAATGGTGAATTCAGAGATGGAAAAAATGGTGGAGGCCTTCGTTCTTCAGCTGGAGCCTCTCCGGCAGCATTAGCAGCTTCGTTTCGTGCTACTTCTTCTTGAAGATGGGCTATTTTTTCAAACATCATTTTAATGACGTCCTTAGTAGGTGATGACTCAGGCAGTTCGCGTAGGGGAAATTCTCTAAGAGCAATGTCAGTAGGGGTAGTTTCGTTCTCTGAAGTACCAGTCATTTTCTCTTTGCCTTTATCTTGTAGGGACAAGGATGCTATTGCAGCTTTGGACCTTGTGAAGTATGCCAGTGTGAAAATGAATCAACTTCTCTTTCTATTACATCTCGGGAATTTTGAGTTGTTGCGCTGTAAATAGACTAGTGCAAGGTTAAGGTAAACATGAAGTCCTTATGAAGTTAAGGGGAGTATTGGATAGCTTTAACTACGTACTACAAGATTTTGAACTCACAAGAATTGGTGAAACTAAGTTCGTTGAAGGAAGTGAAATGTAAGTTGTGTTTAGGAAGGTTTCGCATCAATCCAGCTAATGTTTATTTAGAAATGTCTTGAGAAGAAGATATAGGGCCCCTCACATGGTTAATAAAGTGTTACATAAGTGCCAAAAAGGTTCCACAAGGATTGGAAGTCAAACGAATCGACGAGAGCAAGTTTAAAAAAAAAAAAAAGGGATTTCACGGCCACTTATACGGACTGTATAATTTTATATGGCCCGTATGATTGGTCCGTATAACCATTCCAGATAGGTGTAATCCCTGGTGGGATTATAAGACCACTTATATGGACCGTATAAAATTATACGGACTGTATAAGTGGCCGTATAATCGGGTCGGGTCAAATTTTTCTCTGTTTATATATAGATGACCCTTTTTTTATTTTTCATTTCCCACATTTTCCCCAAGTCTTGAAAGCTCTAGAACCTTTCCCCTACCATATTAACACAAACCCAAGAGAAATCAAAGATCAAAATAGCAAGAATCAAGAAAACCAAGTGTGGGGAAATTCACTAGGGTTTGTGAAGCTCAAGATTTCTTTTGGTGTTGAAGTTGGAGTTTCATTCAAGTGAAATACATCAATCCGAAGTTCATCCTTATGTGATAAAAGGTGAGTTTTACATCTATTTCATGTTATTAAGAGTATTTGGTTGTTGAATAACTTGTATGAGGGAAGAAAGTAGAAGATGAAGCTCAAATATGGATTTAATGATATTTTTGAGTAGTAAATTAACTTGAGTCATGATTCTTAGTATGCTATGAGTATAATCTTGGTGAGGGGGTTACTAATGATGTTGAGGAAGTATTGTATGTAAGTGAATATGGTGTTGTGTTGTAGCTATTGTTATGAATGACTTTGAAAAGGAGTTTTGAGGATCGGACAATGCTTAACTTGAAAGAAGCCTCTTGATTATGATATTATGGATGTTGCTATTGATGTTTGGGAGTTGTCTATTATATGGAGAAAGTCAATGAAACAAAGAAAATGCTGCTCAAATTCTGTTAGCTCTTAGTTGCTTTAGTTTAAACTTAATCATACTTTCAATTACCTAACCTTAGTACGAATTCTCTTGAATATAGAGTCGCAAGCTTGAGAGGAGAATGTTTTAGTCGTTAAGGAGACGAGAAAGTATGTTAAGGATAGTCCCTTTCTTTCAAAGGCATGATTACTATGTTATGATTCTATCCATATTTTCCATAACTTCCTTATGCCCAACAGTTAGAAGTTCATGATTCTTAAAAGCTTCTTACGATACCAATGATTAGATGTTTTCTATGATGAGCATGATGATGATGATTTTAATGCTAGAAATTCCAAAGCTTATGGTTGCAAAGCTATTATGAGATGGTTGAGCTTATTCTATGATTTTTCTTGATTTCACTCATTGTTATGATCTCACCTTATGTTACTTGTTCTTTCGAGGTGAGATGTAGTGATGATGATTGTTCCATAATGTAAATTGGAGGTCATCGACCTTACATCACTCTGATAGAGTTGTAGCTTTTAATTGGGCTCTCATGCATGCTTATTTTTATGTATGATTACACCATGCCTATTTGGCCGGGCAGACACCACTACGGTGGGCATAGTTAGCGGCATGAGATGGTTACCCCGGACGCGGGCAAGTGATGATTACACCGTACTTATATGGTCGGGCAGTTTATATATATACATGTTATGATGTTGTTTTAAAAGTAAAAGTTAGCATGCATAGTTTCGCTTTGAGAGGCAGTCAGTTACAGGTTATCTCTTTATCTCATGTTTCTTTATTTCTTTATTATGATATTATTCATGCCTTACATACTCAGCACATTGTTCGTACTGACGCCCTTTCTTTTGTGGACGCTGTGTTCATGCCCGCATGTAGACAGGGAGACGATCTAGGTCCCTAGGAGCTTTATCAGCAGATATACAGGAGCACTCCACTACTCCAGAGTTGCAGTTATTGGTATATTCTTTTGTGTGCATATTTGGGGCATGGCGGGGTCCTGTCCCATCCTTATGATCTTCAGTACTCCAGTTAGAGGCTCGTAGACATATATGGATAGTAGATGTTTCGTGAACTTATTAGTGTATATTTGGTATATCATTTTGTACCCTCGTGGGCATGTTCATAAATATGTTTGAGGTGGAACCGAAGAATTGCTTCATAATGAGTTTTATTTTTAGAATGGCATTTTATTCAGGTTGAGTTATTTGATAATTAGAGAAGTGGTAGATTGGAGAAGTATGACAAGTGGTGCTCGGTAGGCTAGCTCTGGGTACCCGTCATGGCCCACTGGTTGGGTCGTGTCAAAAGTGGTATCAGAGCAGTTCTGTCCAAGGTTGTGTCTACGAGCCGTGTCCGGCAGTGTCTTGTTTATGGGTGTGAAGCGCGCCACACTTATAAACAAGAGGCTGCGGGGCATTTAGGAATATTGACCGTTCTTCTTCTTCATAGATCGTGTGATAGAGCCATAATAAAAGATTTCTCTTTTTTTCTAATTGGGTGTTATGATTTCAGCGATGCCTATGAAGAGGAAAGCAATAGCTGCCCAGAAGGGCAAGATAGCGGCAGGAAGGCGGACTGAACGGGAGCCACCGATAAATATAGAGGAGGGTGAGTCCCTTAATGAGGCTCCATCTCGGACCTCTCATACTCCGCCTATTTTAGAGGAGCACGAAGGAGCCTCAGCTCCAGCTCTAATGCCTCTAGTTCCTCATCCGGTGCCTCGGCCAAATGTAGATGACAAAGGCTATTCGGTGCGACCCGCTTAGTTCGCTCAAGCTCGCCGGTGGTGCGGGTCCTACTGACAGATCGGTTAGTGCCAGAGCTCGTGATTTTATGACCTTGAATCCTCCGAAATTTTTCTAGTCAAAGCCAGATGAAGACTCGCAAGGCTTTATAGATGAGATGCTGAGAATATTGAGGAAAATACATACTTCTGATACTGAGTCAGTGGAGTTAGCTTCCTATAGACTGCGGGATGTGGCCGTTCTTTGGTACAACAATTGGATATCTTCGAGAAGGGAAAATGCGCCTCCCCCGGTATGGCAGGAGTTCGTAGTTGCCTTTATCCACCATTATTTTCCACTCGAGGCCCGACGGTCCCGAGCTAACAGGTTTTTGAATTTAAAACAAGGAAATATGAGTGCTCGCGAGTATAGTCTCCGCTTCAATTCATTGGCTAGGTATGCTCCGGCTATGGTAGCCAATATGGGAGACCGGGTGCATCGGTTTGTGACTGGCTTGGGGCCACATTTGATTAAAGCGCGCTGACGGCTTCACACTACAGAAGGGATGGATATTTCTCATATTCAAGCTCATGCTCGGTAATTTGGAAAGAAGTACCGCACAGAGAGGGAGCGTGATTCGACAGGGCATAGTAAGAGAGCCGGATGGGTGCTACAACAGTGAGTATAGAGGGGGTTAGAGGCAATAGTATTCCAGGTATTCAGTCCAATCCACGACTATTGCACCTCCTCGATTTGCTGGCAGGAGATTTGATCGCCCTATTTATTCTAGATCGAGTCAGAGCTCAAGAGTTTCGGGTTCCCAGTTTAGAGGCGATTTTAGTCAGAGGAGACCACTTGTACCACGATGCAGCTAGTGCGGCAGATTATATAAAGGTCAGTATTGCCGAGGCTCAGATGCTTGTTATGCCTGTGGTCAGACTGGGCATATGATGCGTGATTGTCTATCGATGAGTGGTAGAGGTGGGACCCAGCCCACAGGATCAGTAGCCGGCTCTTCTTCGTCTGTGCGCCCTGTGGGGCAAGGCTCACAGGCACCACCAGGTCGTGGTAGGGGCAGAGGGGGAGCATCTAGTTCAAGTGGCCCTCAGCCCCATATTTATGCATTGGCCGGGCGACAAGATCTTAAGTCTTCCCCTGACGTTGTTACAGGTATATTATCAGTATTCTCTCATGATGTTTATACATTGATTGATCCGAGCAATACTTTGTTGTACATTACTCCCTATATTGCTGGTCGTATTGGGGTGAACCCGAGCCAATCAAACATTTTGTGTTGTCTACTCCTGTTGGTGACCCGGTAATAGCTAGATAAGTATATAGAAACTGTGTGGTTATGGTGTGTGATCATCATACGGTAGCTGATTTGATCGAGCTGAAAATGTTAGATTTTGATGTTATCATGGGCATGGATTGGCTGGCTTCCTGTTATGCCAATGGGGATTGTAGAACAAAAATAGTTCGATTTCAATTTTTGGGAGAACCAGTGTTTGAATGGAAAGGTAACACACCATCCCCAAGAGGTAGGTTTATTTCCTAGCTCAAAGCGAAGAAGATGATTACTAAGGGCTATATTTATCATTTTGTCCGGGTTCATGACACCAAAGCAAAACCGCCAACTCTTCAATTCCATTAAATGAGTTTAAATGAGTTTTCGGATATGAGCTTCCGGATCTTCCTACCGAACGAGAGATTGATTTTTCTTGTCGACGTGTCGCCGATACCAAACCTATATCTATTCCTCGTTGCTGCATGGCTCTCTTGAATTGAAAGAGCTGAAAGCACAACTGAAGGATTTGCTCAAGAAAGGATTTATTAGGCCCAGTTCATCGCCATGGGGAGCAACTGTATTGTTCGTAAGAAACAAAGATGGTTCCTTGCGAATGTGCATCGACTATAGGTAGTTGAACAAAGTGACAATAAAGAATAAATATCCGTTTCCTAGGATTGATGATTTGTTTGATCAGTTATAGGGTGCCAAGTGGTTTTCGAAGATAGATTTAAGGTCAGGATATCATCAAGTGAGAGTCAAGGAAGAAAACATTCCAAAAATGCCTTTCAAAACTTGATATGGTCATTACGAATTTCGAGTAATGTCGTTTTGATCAGCTAACGCCCCAACAGTATTCATGAATTTGATGAATAATGTGTTTAGGACTTTCCTAGATCTATTCATAATGGTGTTAATCGATGACATTCTAGTATACTCTCGATCAGAAGCAGAGCATGCAGATCATTTACGTACTTTCCATGGAAACCTTCGGACTTGGAGAATTATATGCCATGTTTTCAAAATGCGAGTTCGGTTGAATTCTATAACTTTTACCGGGCCATATATTACGGCATTCGGGTAGATACTCGAAAATTCGGTCAGAAACTTCAAGGCCTACAAAATTGAGGTAGTGAAGACTTGGCAGGCAATTATAGAAGATTTTTAGAAAGATTTTCTTCTATTTCTACATCATTGACAAAGCTAACTCAAAAATCAGCAAAATTTCAATGGACTGATGCTTGTCAGCACAGCTTTTAGGAATTGAAAGATAGATTGACTTCAGCCCCAGTCCTGACACTTCAAGAAGGATCAGGAGGCTATGTTGTTTATTGTGATGCCTCCGGTGTTGGGTTGGGCTGTGTGTTGATGCAGCACGGTAAAGTCATTGCCTATGCCTCCAGGCAGTTGCGGAAACACGAGAAAAACTATCCGACCCATGATCTTGAACTAGCTGCGGTTATTCATGCCCTAAAGATGTGGAGACATTACTTGTATGGTGTTCATGTTGATATTTATACAGATCACAGGTTGTCTCAGTGATATTTTCAAGCAAAGAGTTAAATCTATGACGAGAGGCGGTGGTTAGAGCTATTGAAAGACTATGACGTAAGTATTTTATATCATCCCGGAAAGGCGAATGTGGTGGCTGATGATCTTAGCCGTATATCCATAGGCAGCCTATGTGACATTAAGCCAGAGAATAGGGAATTCGCCCGTGAACTTCAACAACTAGCTAGCCTAGGAGTTCGCTTAATGGACTCGGGCAATGCAGGAGTTGCTGTTCATAACCCAGCTATTTCATCCTTAGTAGTGGAGGTGAAAAAGTGCCAATATGAAGACCTCAAATTGAGTTCTTACAAAGACACACTTTCGCAGATAGAGAAGTCACCATTTGAAATTTCTGCGGATGGAGTTCTCAGGTATCGAAGCAGGCTATGTGTCCTGGATGTTGCAGGATTATGCCACTAGATTCTGGAAGAAGCCCATTACTCCCGTTACTTTGTTCATCCAGGAGTGACAAAGATGTACCATGATCTCAAGTCAGTGTATTGGTGGGATGGAATATAGAAAGATATAGCGGAGTTTGTAGCTCAGTGTCCAAATTATCAACAAGTGAAAATTGAGCATCAAAAGGCAGGAGGATTGTTGCAAGCTATGTAAATTCCAATCTGGAAATGGGAAGTGATCAACATGGATTGTATTCTAGGCTTGACTCTTTCTCGGCATAAGTATGACTCCATATGGGTAATTTTTGACCAACTTACGATGTCAGATCATTTTCTATCGGTCAAAACTACATACTCAGCAGAAGATTATACAAAGCTGTATTCTAAAGAGATAGTGCGACTTCATGGTGTCCCAGTATCCATTGTCATAGATAGAGGGGCACAATTTGCAGCTAATTTTTTGAAAGTCCTTCCAAGAAGGTTTGGGAACTCGAGTGAGACTTAGCACAACATTTCATCCATAAACTGATAGATAAGCTGAACGCACTACTCAGACCTTGGAAGATATGTTGCGGGCATGTGTATTAGACTTTGGAGGTAAATAGGATGATCATTTTCCACTTATTGAATTTGCATATAACAATAGATATCATTCTTGTATCCAGATGGCTCCGTATGAGGCTCTATACGGGAGGAAGTGTAGATTACCAATTGGATGGTTTGAAGTAGGAGAGACACAACTAATAGCCCCAGAATTGATTCAGCAAGCAGTAGAAAAGATCAAGCTTAGGTACCTCTTCATAACCCAACTTCTCGTTGATTTGAACATCCTTTACAAGTACGATTCTGGAAGGATCTCCAACACATTTACGGAGCATCGATACATGGAAAACCGAATGACTGGATCAAGTTCTGGAGGGAAGTCCAGTTCATAAGCTACTTGACCTATCTTGCGGACTACCTTATAAGGTCCAATATATCAAGGAATCAATTTTCCCTTCTTGCCAAATCTCATCACGCCCTTCATCGGCGATACCTTCAGAAATACCCAATCATTAACTTGGAATTCTAAGTCTCGTCGACGGTTGTCCGCATAAGATTTCTGGCGACTTTGGGCTGTCAACAATCGATCTCGGATAACCTTGATCTTTTCCACCGCTTGTTGAATCAACTCTGAACCTATTAGTTGTACCTCTCTTACTTCAAACCACCCAATTGGTGATCTACACTTTCTCCCATATAGAGGTTCAGACGGGGCTATCTGAATACTGGAATGATAGCCGTTATTGTATGCACACTCAATAAGAGATAAGTGATCATCCCAACTACCTTCAAAATCTAGCACACAAGCCCGTAACATATCTTCCAAGGTCTGAATGGTGCGTTCAGCTTGACCATCTGTCTGAGGGTGAAATGCGCTGCTAAGCCTCACTTGAGTACCAAAACCTTCTTGGAAGGACTTCCAGAATTTAGCTGTAAATTGTGCTCCTCTGTCAGTAATAATAGACACAGGGACACCATGAAGCCGCACTACTTCTTTAAGGTACAGGTTTGCATAATCTTCTGCCGCATAGGTAGTTCTGACTGGTAGAAAATGAGCCGACTTCATGAGTCTATCAACAATTACCCATGTGGAGTCATATTTGCGCCGAGAACGAGGCAAGCCTACAACGAAATCCATGTTAATTACTTCCCATTTCCAAGTTGGAATTTTCATCGCTTGCAATAATCCTCTTGGCTTCTGATGTTCAATCTTAACTTGTTGATAATTGGGACACCAGGCTACAAATTCTACTATATCTTTCTTCATTCCATCCCACTAATACATTAACTTGAGATCGTGATACATCTTTGTTGCTCCTAGATGAATAGAAAACATGAGTAATGAGCATCTTCCAGAATCTGACGACGTAGTCCTGCCACATCGGGCACACACAGCCTGTCTCGATACCTGAGATCTCCATTGCGTAAGCCTCAAATGGCCACTTCTATTTCTCAAGAAATGTATCTCTATAGTGACTCAACTGGGGATCTTCATATTAGCGCTCTCGCACCTCCATATCTAAGGATGAAACAGTTGGGTTATGGACAGTGACTCCTATATTGCCTGAGTCCATTAAGCGAACTCCTAGGCTAGTTAGCTAGTGGAGCTTATGGATTAATTCTTTCTTCTCAGGGTGGACATCACATAGACTACCCATTGATTTGTGGCTAAGTGCATCAGCCATTACATTCACATTTCCAGGATGATATAAAATACTCACATCATAATCTTTTAATAACTCTAACCACCACCTCTGTCGTAGATTTAGCTCCTTCTGCTTGAAAATATATTAGAGACTCTTGTGATCTGTATAAATATCAATATGCATACCGTACAAGTAGTGTCTCTATATTTTTAGCGCATGAATAACCTCAGCAAATTCAAGATCATGGGTCGAATAGTTCTTTTCATGTTTCCGCAACAACCGGGAAGCATAGGCAATGACTTTACCGTGTTGTATCAACACACAGCCCAATCCGACACCGGAGACATCACAATAAACAACATAACCATCTAGTCTTTCCGAAAGTATCAGGATTGGGGCTGAAGTTAATTTATCCTTCAATTTCTTGAAGCTGCGTTCATAAGCATCGGTCCATTAAAATTTTGCTGATTTCTGAGTTAACTTCGTTAATAGTGCTGAAATAGAAGAAAATCCTTCCACAAATCTTCTATAATAGCCTGCTAATCCCAAAAAGCTACGGACCTCTGTAGGTGTTGTAGGCCTTGGCCAAGTCTTCACAGCCTCACTTTTCTGAACATCTACTCGAATGCCGTCAACTGAAATAATGTTGCCCAAAAAAGTTACAGAATTCAGCCAGAACTCACATTTCAAAAATTTAGCATACAACTCACGAGCTCAAAGAATCCCAAGGACAATACGCAAATGGTCTGCGTGCTCCTCTTCTGTCCGAGAGTATACTAAAATATCATCGATGAACACGATCACAAACAGATCTAAGAAAGGACTAAAGACATTATTCATCAAATTCATAAACACCGCCGGAGCATTAGTTAACCCAAACGACATC
Organism: Lycium ferocissimum; assembly: GCF_029784015.1. Taxonomy (NCBI): domain Eukaryota; kingdom Viridiplantae; phylum Streptophyta; class Magnoliopsida; order Solanales; family Solanaceae; genus Lycium; species Lycium ferocissimum. The sequence goes on from NW_026725648.1 coordinate 26,079, forward strand.
ATCCGAAATTCATAATGGCCATATCTAGTTCTGAAAGCCGTTTTCGGAATGTCTTTTTGTCTAACCCTGACTTAATGGTACCCTGATCTCAGATCTATCTTGGAAAACCGCTTGGCACCCTGTAATTGATCGAAAAAATCATCGATTCTCGGGAGCGAATATTTGTTCTTTATTGTCACCTTGTTCAGCTGCCTATAGTCGATCCACATTCGCAAAGATCCATCTTTCTTTCTCATGAATAAGACAGGTGCTCCCCATGGTGATGAACTTGGTCTAATGAATACCTTCTCAAGCAAATCCTTCAGTTGTGCCTTTAACTCTTTCAATTCTGCAAGAGCCATTCTGTAAGGAGGAATAGATATAGGTTTGGTAACCGACAGCACATCAATAGCAAAATCAATCTCCCGCTCAGGTGGAAGGCCTGGAAGTTCATCTGGAAATACATCCAGAAATTCATTTACTACCGAGACGGATTGAAAAGTCTGCGACTTTGCTTCGGTGTCATGAACTCGGACTAAATGATAAATATAGCCTTTAGCGATCATCTTCCTCGCCTTGAGGTAGGAAATAAACCTACCTCTAGGAGATGTTGTGTTACCTTTCCATTCAAGCACTAATTCTCCTGGAAATTAGAATCGCACCATCTTTGTTCTGCAATTCACATTAGCATAATAAGAGGCCAACCAATCCATGCCCATGATCACATCAAAATCTAGCATTTCCAGCTCTATCAAATTAGCTATAGTCTGACGATTACATACCACAATCACATAATTTTTATACATTTGCCTAGCTATTACTGGGTCACCAATAGGAGTGGATACCTCAAAAGGCTTTATTAGCTCGGGTTTTACCCCAATACGATCAGCGAAATACGGAGTAATATACGATAAGGTAGAACCCGGATCAATCAATGCATAAATATCATGGGAGAATATGGATAGTGTACCTGTAACCACATCTGGGGAGGACTCAAGATTCTGACGTCCGACTAAAACATACGGGGCTGGGTGCCACCTGAATTGGATGCTCCTCCTCTGCCCCTACCACGACCTGCTGAAGTTTGGGGAGTCTGCCCTACCAGGAGCACGAACGAGGAAGAACCAGCTACTGATCCTGTGGGCTGGGCCCCAACTCTATCACACATCGATGGACAATCACGCATGATATGCCCAACTAGACCACAGGCATAGCACGCATCTGAACCTCGGCGACACTGGCCTGAATGTAACCTACTGCACTGACTACATCGTGGCATCGGTGGTCTCCTTTGACTAGGATCACCTCCAAACTGAGGGCCTGAGACCCTCGAACTCCGACCCGGATTGAAATAAATGGGGCGATCAAATCTCCTGCCAGCAAACCGAGGAGGTGCACTAGTCGCGGACTGGCCCGAATATCTGGAATACTGTTGCCACTGACCCCCTCTATACTCACTACTAGCAGATCTGGCCCTCTTGCTCTGCCCTCTATCAATATCGCCCTCACCCTTTGGCGGCTGTTGCTGCTCTTCTAAATTCTGGGCATGGGCCAGAATACGGGAGATGTCCATCCCCTCCACCAACATCAACCATGATCATAAATATCAAAATACTCCATAAACGTCCCACACGACGTCTATCCAATTTCTTCGCCAACAAATTCATTATACGTTTAGGCAATAGCTCTATCTCCATGAATAGGTCTAAATTAATACCAATAAGGAGAGATTCATACCTTTATTCCGCTAAAATCGCAATATTCTCAATTTTTCACCTTGAATTCAAGCCAAGATTCATAACAGCATGATATTATAATCACAACTGTACGCTCTCTGAACCCGAATCTGAAGTTTATACTTAATTTGAGCTAAAAGTTGATGTTTGGAGGTTGGGGGAAATGTTCCAGATGTTTGGAAAGGTTTTTGGGGTGTTTTGTTGAAGAAAGAAGGAGTAAGCCCCTTTATATAGCATTTTAGAATCTGCCTGCACCGCCTCAAAAATTGCTCAGTGCGATCGCGCCACCTTTGGGCGCTTTCGCGCATGCTTATTTTTTCTACCTGCGCGTTCGTTTAGTAAAAAGGTCATAACTCTTGATCCCCATATTGTATGAGGGCGCACAACCTATGGTTGGAAAGATCTTTCAATTATCTAAAAACGTATCCTTAAATAATCCTTTTGGAGGGCTTATGCCCATATTTGGCTTAAGGGTCCTTCTTAAGACTTTCTCAACTTCCCATGTACTACTCATATCAATTTTCATATGTCCTTTATAAAACCCTAGCATGTGAGCCCCACATTACTTACGGTTACGAGGGCCACTCATCAAATAACGTGTTAACTGATTTGCCCCCTACGGTCGCCAAATGTCATATATATATATATATATATATATATATATATATATATATATATATATATATATATATATATATATATATATGTATATATTCTTATACTCGGATCATATAGTCTCCAACCCTGACCCGAGCCTAAAAGTTACCCTGCGCATTCGCGCCCTGTCGTGGCGTGTTCGAGCTGAGTTGGCCCTTGGCCTCCTGCGCGTTCGCACCACTCCCTGGTGCGTTCGCGCATGCTATTTTCCTGGCCTGCCATCGCAGCTTGTAATGTCCATATCTCCTTTCCCCAATGTCCTATTAAGGAGCGGTTGGTTGCGTTGAAAACTGGACTTCATGAACTTCACTCTAGGCTTTGCTTTATATCAAAACTCGTCACGTTCCAAAAGATATCCTTCCTCCAAGTCGGACCATTAACCTTAGTTTTCGAGATTCACCTGCTTTCCAATCCTCTTGTGGCTTATTACCTGAACTAAATCTTCATGATCATAAATTAAACGCATGCAACCATACATGCCCTTGAAAGTAACTCCAAAATCCACACTTGGGGCTACCGACACTTATGAATTTCAATGTATAGAAAAACAGGCTGTAACATTCTTCCCCTCTTAAAAACATTCATCCTCGAATGTTGTAGTTACAAATCCACGATGTTTTTACTGATGGCTTAAAGTGATTGTCCTTCTTTTATACTCCGATGGCCTTATTTTTAACATAGGTTGGTCAACCTCTTCTCGTTCTCCCTTAGCTCTTTATTGAGCTCTTTCATAGATTCTGTAGCCTTCTGTTTTTATGTGACTGATCTAATATTCAATTATCACTCTATTCCCGTCAAAGTGGTCTTGATTCGCCATGGCTACAGCTATTCGCCGACTTGCAAGTACCTCCACTTACTTGCTCTTCATTCCTCTATTAGTGGACAACTCCCTTGCTCGACTATGGCACCTTCCTTGAGTCTCTTTTTCTTCGAAGTGCTCTTCTCCACTTGCCATTTTATAGTATTAGCCCGAAAGTTCGTAGAATGTCCTCTCAGAAGTACAAAATATGTTCTATTTCTAGAAGGCTTTTCCGTTTTCGAGGTAATCGTGTCAATATGACTGCACATTCATCCCTTCAAATGCCCCTCAGGAGCCAGAAATCCCTTGGCACTTTTTCAAAACCTGCTTATTTTCTCCCAATTCACATCCTTATTCGTTGTTACTGCCCTCAAGTTCCACTTATCAGAATCTGATTTCGAACCCTTTACCTTCGTCTTGCGTTCTATACAACATATTCCATTCTTTCCATACACTTACCTTTCTTCTTTTTCGTGATGTTATTGCATCAGGCTTATCCAACTCTAACTTTGAGAGAAAATAATATCTATTTACCGTATTGCACTTGCCACTTGAACTTCAATGCCGTGTTCAGTCAATACCTTAAACATATAGCATCATTGATTATCTTTACTGGCTAATATAACCATACATAAGATATCGTATATCTTTACTAACACCTTACTTGCCAACTATCCCCAATACTATTCAAGCTCATCCTAATTCTGTAGCTGTATACGTCTTCTCTCTCTCTATCAAGTCGGTCCGCCTCATCTCTCGCAATCATTTAGAACCTCCAACCATGATGTTCACACGCTTTTAATTTCCCTCAAATTGTTCTAGCTCCTCATCCTTCTTTTATGTCTAAACCTGTAGGACTCCTTAGCAAACTTCTTAAGGGGGTCACCCATCCTAGTACTACTCTAGCCCAAGCACGCTTAATCTCGAAGTTCTCTTTGGGATCAGGTGCATTAGTGCTGGTATGATCACATCCATCCTACTGCGTGGCCTTTATCACGTGACCTAAAACAAGTTGAAGTTCTAACGGATCCCAAGAAAAATTCTGGTCATGCATCTCCCTCCGAATTGGAAAAGTCCCTCACTTTACTAACCAAGCAAATGCTGTTTTAGCCTTTGGAACTCCCGATGACAAGCCATCAACTAACACATACAACTGCTTTCCATTCCTAAATTTTAAGATCCCTTGTTGCGGTAAAACTTCTTAGCCGCAGTTATTTATAAGTACTTTGGTTATTGGTCCCTTTAAATTTCCATTTGTCAACTGTCAATGGTATCCTGCAAAAGTTGTACACACATAAGAAGTTCCAATAAAAGACTCATATACTTGTAGCTGCTTGTCCTCCTCTCGGTCTGGAGGGCTGTAAAGTGAAGTATCCTCCTTATCATCCTTGCACCATTCTGTTAGACATCTCATCATGGCGATTGTTTAATGGTTCTATGTCATATACTTTTACAATTGATATAACTAGCGGCTTGAAATCTCACGAGGGTTCATTGTCAACGGCTTGTTTCGACCAATCGCAATATCCTTGAATCCTCTTCTTGCGATCTTATCTCTATATACTTTCATGGCTTCTCCTTGCATTTCCTTAGCTCATCTTGCTTCATAACTCCCTATTACTTTTCGATTGCCCTATTGTCGGGTGTCATAATTCCTCCAATACCTTAGTCAGTCCTTGTGCTCGTACTCAAGTTTACTTGCTTCCCCCCTTAAAGGTTTTACCGTATGGTGTTGTATTTAATTGCCATTCTCGATCGAAATTTATGGGGATACTCGAAATAGTGATGTGCCCAACTATCTGTCCAGCCAGAATAGTACTTTTGATTCCAATATCTAATGCCCGATGTCCACTTGTAGCGTCATCTTTATTTTATCATCCCATATCAACTTGTCCTATACTTTCCCTTTAATCAATCTGTAGCAATCATAGACGTATCACCTTTGTTATCTCTTAAATCTTTGGTCCTCGTCCTTAAATTTTAGAAAATTTTTGACAGAGTTTCCCCTATATTTCTTACTATCCAAACCTGCACGCAGCCCAGAAAAAACATGCAATGCCTCACAGGGCCTCGATATCGAACAGAAATGAAAAAATGATGAAACTTACCTCATGCGTCACAACTCGGATTACAGTTGAACCTTTATCGATTGTCCTTTTCTACTTCCCTAGTCACTTCCTCTTCTATTCATTAGCTATACATTTCAATCATACTTGCAACAGTCTTACCATATCTGACTTATAATCCTTTTTACCTATACTTACCTCTATGCTGATTCCTTCAACTTCTATTGTCCCTGTAATCCCAATATCATCATTCACTTCCTTTGTCAATACCATTCCTTTGTTGAACTCAAGAGTTAGTGCAACGAATTTCATTTCCTATAACTTGGCTCTCATCGCACGATCTTAGCTATGAAAGAAGGGTAACCATTCTAAATGCCCTGTAGCCTCCTATTTATAAATGTGGTGTGCTTCACACCCATAAACAAGACTCTCTTTTGGACACGACTTTGCAGACAACCCCTAGGACGAACTGCTCTAATACAACTTCTGTCACGACCCAAACCGGAGAGCTGCGACTGACACCTAAGACCCTACTCAGCTGAGTGCCATATTAATATTCCATCCAGGAGTCATAACTTTTTGTGAACCTTTAATCTACGAAATGACGCTTCCGTCAGGTAAAAAAAAAATTTCAATAAAACTCTTTCGTCAAACCAGAGACTTCACCCTTATCGTTAATTCAAAGAAAACCTTTAGTCACAATAAAATCTTTAAAAATAAAGCATAAAAACACATCGACCTATATGGTCGCTTTACACAACTGTCGACACCTCGATGTACTATCCACAGGACACAGTCAGTAAAAGTCTCTAACATACACGAGATACCATAACATAAGTACTCTAACTCGGACACACTCCGAACTGAGATGGAGCTAACCAATCCAGTTCATAGCCTGGGAACATCCTATAGCCAATGTCTTCTATTCATCTGTATACACCTGCGTGGCATGAAACGCAGTGCCCCCATGCAAAGGGACATCAGTACGAATAACGTACTGAGTATGTAAGGCAAAACTGAAATAATATATCTCGACTTGGATGATAAAAGAGTAACAGACTCAATCTGTACCTGTGACCAACACTATGAATCATGTATGCATATGAGCTTTTAATACATCATGAGTATATATGTATATAATGCATGCCTTCGCACTGCTCGTGGCCCCTTCGGGCATAATAGCATAATGCACTTTTGAAAACATGTATGCATGTATATGCATCTTTACCCATTTGCTCCTTCGAGCTTCGCCCCGTCGAGCATCATATCATAATGGCGCCATCGGTCAGCACTTTCGGACATCTCAATCATCATATACCAGCTGATCAGGTGGTTTGTGTATATAACGCCTTATCCATTTTCCCTATGCCCCATGAAATCATGCGATACTTATGTCTATATATATATATATATATATATATATATATATATATATATATATATATATATATATATATATATATATATATATGTATGTATGAAAATGCATAATAATCTTTGTAAAACATCAAAAGACTTCCTTCGGAGCAACTTTTAGTTCAAAATGGGAACTTCTCCCCCTTTCATTTGTCTCCTTCGAGACTTAAAATCAAACATGAAATGCATATGAATAAAGAAACCTTATGAATGTCCCCTTTGGGATTTAGACATCATTATGAAAACGTAAAACTTAAGGATGCCCCTTCGGGACTTAAGAGGTCAAGGAACTCAGGATATGGACAACACCCATGTAAACATAAGGACATGAGCTCCTACATCTAGGAGTGGATTCATTATGGATATCGTTACATTTCGCACTTGTCATAGATCATGCCAAAATGAAAGAAAGGACAACCTTAACATACCTGATTGATCTCCTACGAATTAACGCTTATTCTCCTAAACTTGCAAATCTATATTCAAGAGAAATTATACTACCATTAGACTTATCGACATATGTCTATCTCAAGTCGTTAAACCAAACTCCTTTAGAATCTACCAAAATTCGGGCAGCATCACCCCTGTTTATATGCCTAGCCCGAAATCACAATCCAACAACCAAAAACAACAACAATAATACCAACATCAACCATCATCATAAATATAAAAATACTCCATAAACGTCCCACACGACGTCTATCCAAATTCTTCGCCAACAAATTCATTATACGTTTAGGTAATAGCTCTATCTCCATGAATAGGTCTAAATTAATACCAATAAGGAGAGATTCATACCTTTCGTCCGCTAAAACCACAATATTCTCAATTTTTCACCTTGAATTCAAGCCAAGATTCACCGCAGCACGATATTATAATCACAACTGTACGCTGTCCGAACCCGAATCCGGAGTTTATACTTAATTTGGGCTAAAAGTTGATGTTTGGAGGTTGGGGGAAATGTTCCAGAAGTTTGGAGAGGTTTTTGGGGGTGTTTGGTTGAATAAAGAGGGGGTAAGCCCCCTTATATAGCATTTTAGAATCTGCCTGCACCGCCTCAAAATTACTCAGCGCGATTGCGCCACCTTGGGCGCGTTCGCGCAGGCTTATTTTTTCTGCCTGCGCGTTCGTTCAGTAAAAAGGTCATAACTATTGATCCCAATATTGTATGAGGGCCCACAACCTATGGTTGGAAATCTCTTTCATTTATCTACAACTTTCATTTGTGGTGTGTTTTCAAATTCCAAACTTATAATAGAGTTTTGGCCCCTCCAAGTTAGATCATCTGAAAACGTATCCTTAAATCATCCTTTGGTAGTGCTTATGCCCATATTTGGCTTAAGGGTCCTTCTTAAGACTTGCTCAACTTCCCATGTACTACGTATATCACTTTTCATATGTCTTTAATAAAACCCCGACATGTGGGCCCCACCTTACTTACGGTTACGAGGGCCACTCATCAAGTAACGTATTAACTGATTTATTCCCTACGGTCTCCAAATGTCATATATATATATATACACTCAGATTATATATTCTCCATCCCTGACCCGAGCCTAAAATTTGCTCAGCGCGTTCATGCCCCGTCGTGGCGCGTTCGCGCTGAGTTGGCCCTTGGCCTTCTGCGCATTCGCGCCACTCCCTGGTGCCTTCGCGCAGGCTATCTTCCTAGCCGGCCATTCCAACTTGTAACATCCATATCTCCTTACCCTAATGTTGTATTGAGGGGCGTTTTGTTGCGTTGAAAACTGGACTTCATGAACTTCACTCTGGGCTTTACTTTGTCGCAAAACTCATCACGTTCCAAAAGATATCCTTCCTCAAAGTCGGACCATCAACCCTAGTTTTTGAGATTCATCTGCTTTCCAATCCTCTCGTGGCTTATTACCTGAACTAAATCTTCGTGATCATAAATTAAATGCATGCAACCATACATGCCCTTGAAAGTAACTCCAAAATCCACACTTTAGGCAACCGACACTTAGGAATTTCAATGTATAGAACTACGGGGTGTAACAATACACAAAAGAATATACCAAGAGGTGGCAACTCCGGAGTAGTGGAGTGCTCCTGTAGATCTGCTGAGTAAGCTCCTAAGCATCTGCGCCGTCCCCCTGTCTACCTGTGGGCATGAACACAGCGTCCATAAAAGAAAGAACGTCAGTACGAACAATGTACTGAGTATGTAAGGCATGCATATCAACATAATAAAGAAGTAAGAGAATATGGGATGAAGAGATAACCTGTAACTGATAGCCTCTCAAGGCAGAATCATGCATGTTAATTTATGTAATCATCAACATCATATCATATAAGCATATATATAACTGCCCGACCATATAGGCACGGTGTGATCATCATCAGTCCGCGTCCGGGCCTCCCGCGTCTGGGGTAAACGTCTCATGGCCCCCACTGGGGGTGTCCGCCCATGCTATCTAGACATGGTGTAATCATCATCATAGCTGCCCACTACGCCTATCGTAGTGGTGTCTGCTCGGCTAACTAGGCACGGCGTAGTCTTACATATACATAATCTAAAGCATGCATGAGAGCTCCAGTAATTGTGGAAAACTTGGCAAGACTTGGGTTTAGATGCTTCACTATAGGCTTTATCTAGATATAATTCTTCAGTCTCTTTCTTTATATATGTTAGCTAACTGTTGTTGGCCTATGATGCCTGCTCAGTACGTGTTGTTATACTGATGCGACCTTGCTACACTCCTTTTTGGGGTTTAAATTTTCAAACAGGTTCCACTTCTACTTCCAAAACTGATTTTTGAAGCCTGGCTTGTGAGTATCGAGGGTAAGCATCTGATAATTCAATTCCCGGATACCCCTCTATCCCTGTCTTTATTTTCTTCCATTCAGGCAATTGTTTTAGCATTTGACAGTTATATTTCCTACACATTTGATTAGATGCTCTTGTACTAGTGAGACCAGTTCCTCGGGGAATGTATTTATATTCCCCACTTCTGATTATATGTGATTCATGCTTTTATTTATTTTGATCTGTTTACTTTATTGTGGTTGAATTGAATGAGTAGGGAAAAGGGTTCGCCTACCGAGGTATGAAATGGTAGGTGCCCGCACGAATTAGTGAAATTGGGTCATGACAAGTTGGTAACTGAGCCCTAGGTTACTCGATCTATAAGTACTAGAGCATGACTTGTACATTCTTGCGGATCTTTACGATAAGCTACGTACTTATCTACGGGAGGCTATGTGTTACATCTTGGAAATTTCGTATCGTTTGCATTAAGAGCAAACTAGCGCAAACCTGAAGTGCATATGAAGACCTTATAAGGTTAAGGATGTTATCTAATAATTCCAAGTGTGTGCCTTAAGGTTTCAGAGTCATATGGAGCGACGGAAGTAAGCTCGTCAAAGGAATTAGAATTTGAGTCATGTTTTGGGAAGATTTCCTATCATTTGAGTTATAAATTGTTTAGTAATGCCTTGATGGGGGAGCTATAGGGACCCTTATATGGTTAATAAAGTTTTACAAAAGTTCCAAGAATGTTCCATAAGGATTGGAAGTCAAACGAATAGAAAAGAACTCAATTTTACGAAACCGGGGAGAAAAGGGCAATATGCGGTCGCATACTCAGTATCTTTGGACTGTATATTGGCCGCCAACTCCCCATTTTGGGTGTGTTTTCTTCCCAACACCACCCCTATGTTGTGGAGGGAGTATGCGGCCTTATACTTAGTATGCTGAGCCGCATACTCACCGCAGCATGGAGCGGTGTGGCGAATTTGACATCTTTTTAAACCCCAAAAGATTCCATTTTCATACCAACCTCCCACATTTATTTCCCCACAATTCTAGAGGGTTCTTGAGAGTTATTGAAGGTTACATAAGACTCCAAAACTTTCCATATCATCAAGAGATAAGATCAACCTCAAAACCCAAAGGAAATCCATGGAAGAAGATTGTTCTTGCTTCTCTTCAAAGTTGTGATGAACTTGGTCTCGAAAGGAGTTGAGGAAGGTGAAGTACCTCTATTATAAGGTATGTTCTTCCTATTATTACATGATTTAGTGGATACAAAGGTTTAGTAACCCTTGGAAACGAAAAGAATGAAAGTGGAGAAGTCATAAGTGTTGAAGTGAAGAAGATGACCATGAGATGAACTTGAAAAGGGGATTTTAGGTAAATTTGAGATTGAATTGAATGTAACTTCTTGAATATGTTATTATTGTCATTTTGAGTAGATTTTTATTTTGGTGGAAATCAATAAAATAAGGGAAATGTTGCCCAAACTTCGTTAGCTCGTTAATTGCACTAGTTTGAACTTAAGAGTGTTTTCAAGAATTAACCTTAGTGTGAATCCTCTTGAATGCAGATTTTGCGGACTTTGGAGGAGAACGTTAAGAAGGTGTAAAGGTATGTAAGGCTAAACCTTCTTTCTAAAGGCAAGATTCCCTTGTTGTGAACCTATACATGATATCCACGATATTCCTATTCCTGGAAATGCAAGAAGCTCATAATTCTCAAGGTTCTCATGATATTGTTGACAATGTTCTTTGTAATGATAATAACAATGATTATGATGATGATTTTAATTCTAGAGTTGCCAAAGCTTAAAGTTCTTAATGTTCTCATGATACCATTGAGCTTGTCCCATGATTATCGATTGTATCCATTATTGTTGATCTCATCTTATAATAGTTGTTCTTCCAAGGTGAAATATAGTGATGATGATAGTTCTATAATAGAAATCGAAGGTTTACTGACTTTATGTCACCTCGATAAAGTTGTAATGTTTTCTTTGGATACTCATGTATGTCATATATTTATGTAGCTATTTTGTGACACCGAGCTGCATGGTCTGGTATGATATCTATTGCGCGCACACCACTGCAATTGGGTATGGACAACACCGAGCCTTGTTATGGCTGGGCATGGATGACATCGAACCTACATGGTCGGGTATGATATCCTTATATTAATATGTATGAAACGTTTTTGTAGAGAGAGGTTAAGTAGTCATGATTAGGCATGATGAGCATCGTAAGAGGTATTATGAGGTATAAATGATTCATTTATCTTACTCTATTCTCCATACTTTTATCATATTACTATTCATGCCTTACATACTCAGTACATTGTTCGTACTGACGTCTTTTTTGTTTGTGGACACTGCATTCATGCTCGCAAGTAAATAGGGAGACAGACCAGACCTTTAGGATACTTCATCAGTGATTGCATACAGGTACTCCATTTGATCCGGAGCTACAATAGTTGGTGTTATTCTTTTTGGTGTACATATATCGGGATGGCAGGGTCCTGTCCAGTCTTTATGATTTTATATACTCTTCGTAGAGGCTCGTAGACAGATGTATATAGCTAGATGTTCCTCAGCCTTGTCAGTTCGTATTTTGTATATCATTTTGATAGCCCTATCGACTTGTGTATATACGGGTATAGTTAATGATGATTATAAAAAGGTGCCTTAGTTCGGTGGAATTTGTGTTATTGATGCATGGTAATTATAAGTTGGCCATGTGGCTCACCTAGATATGATTATGAAAGTAGGATGAGAGGTGCTCGGTGGGTTAGCTCTGGGTTCCTATCATGGCCCTCCGATTGGATCATGACAAAAGTGGTATCAGAGCAGTTCGTACTAGAGTGTGTCTACGAGTCGTGTCCAGTAGAGTTTTGTTTATGAGTGTGAAGCGTGACACACTTATAAACAGGAGGCTGCGGGCGTTTAGGAATAAATGACCTTCTCCTTCATCATAGATCTTGCGATAGAGCCATAATATAAGAGTTTCACTTTTCTTAACCGTGCGTTATGTTTTCAGCATGCCTGTGAAGCGAAAAGCTACAGCAGCCCAGAAAGGCAAGACAGTGGCAGGTAAGAGGTCTGAATGGGTACTGCCTACGGAGGTAGTTGAGGGTGAGTCCCAAAATGAGCTTCCATCTCGGTCCTCTCATGCCCCACCTACTTCAGAGGAGGATGAAGGAGCCTCAGCTCCAGCTCCAGCACCCCTAGTTCCTCCACCGGATGCCTCAGGCCAAGAGGTCAAAGAGGCCTTCTATTTGCTAACTTAGTTAGTCGTCACTCAGGCCCAGCGACAAGGTACGGGTCATGGTGATAGAGCTGTCAGTGCCAGAGCCCGTGATTTTATTAGTTTGAACCCTCCAGAATTTTTTGGGTTGAAATCGGATGAGGATCCGTAGAGCTTCATAGATGGAATGTTGAGAACCTTGCGGGTGATACATGCTTCGAATGTTGAATCGGTGGAGTTAGCCTCTTGTAGATTACGGGATGTTGCGGTTCATTGGTATACTGTTTAGATATCTTCTAAAGGAATCAACACACCTTCACCAGTATGGCAAGAGTTTGTAAATGCTTTCCTCCGACACTATTTGCCGACAGAGGTTCGACGGGCCAAAGCTGATAGGTTCTTGAATCTTAGACAGGGAAATATGAGTGCTTCAGAGTATAGCCTTCATTTTAATTCTTTTGCTAGGTTTGCTCTGGCCATGGTAGCCGATATGGGAGATTGAGTTCACCGATTTATGAATAGTTTTGGGCCGAATTTGATGGATAAGTGCTTGAAAGCCTCACTTAAGGAAGGTATGGATATTTCTCGCATTCAGGCCCATGCCCAGAATTTGGAAGAATGTCAACAACAGCAAAGAAGTAAGTGTGAGCATGATGGGGGTTATAGTAAAAGGGCTAGATCCTCTGGTCCGGTTAGTGAATTTAGAGGAGGGAAAAGGTAACAGTATTCTAGGCACTCAGGCTATTCAGCGACTAGTGCACCTCTACTATTTGCAAGCTAAAGATTTGATATACCTATTCACTCCAGACTAGGTCAGAGCTTTAGAGCTTCGGGTTCTCAGTACAGGGGTGATTCAGGCCAGATGAGACCACCTTTACCTTTATGTGCTCGGTGCAGGAAGCTACATTGGGGACAATGCCGATTAGGTTCGGATGTTTGTTATGCTTATGGCCAGTCAGGCCATATTATGCGTGAGTGTCCATTCCGAGGTAGTAGAGGTACGGTTCAGCCTACAGGATCAGCAGCTGGTTCTTCATCATCTATACGCCCTCCGAGGCAAAAATAACAGACACCAGCTGGTCGTGGTAGAGGTAGAGGAGGAGCGCCCAGTTCTAGTGGTCCTCAGCACCGTATTTATGCTCTGGCTGGGTGACAGGATCTTGAGTCTTCCCCCGATGTTGTCATAGGTATATTATCGGTATCTTCTCATGATGTGTATATATTGATTGATCAAGGTTCTACATTGTCATATATTACTCCTTATATTGCCGATCGTATTGGGATGGAACCTGAGCCAATTAAGGCTTTTGAAGTGTCTATACCCATCGGTGACCCAATGATAGCTAGTCGGGTGTATAGAAATTGTGTGGTTGTGATTTGTGACCATCATACTATGGATGACCTACATGAGTTGAAAATGGTAGATTTTGATGTCATTATGGGTACGGGTTGATTGTCTTCTTGCTATGCCAATGTTGATTGTAGAACTAAAATGGTTTGTTTTCAGTTTCTGGGAGAACCCGTTTTAGAGTGGAAGGGTAATACAGCATCTCCGAGAGGTAGGTTTATTTCTTATCTCATGGCATGGAAGATGATTGCTAAAGGCTGTATTTATCACTTAGTCTGGGCTCAGGATATAAAGGCAGAGTTGCTAACTCTCCAATCTGTCCCTGTGGTGAATGAGTTTCCCAATGTGTTTTCGGATGAGCTTCCAGGCCTTCCACCTGAGCGGGATATTGATTTCGCTATTGATGTGCTACCGAATACGAAACCCATGTCTATTCCTCCTTATAGAATGGCTCCTTTAGAGTTGAGGGAGTTAAAGGAGCAATTGAAAGATTTGCTTGAAAAGGGCTTCATAAGGCCTAGTTCGTCGCTGTGGGGAGCATCTGTATTGTTTGTAAGAAAGAAAGATGGCTCTTTGCGAATGTGTATTGATTACAGGCAGCAGAATAAGGTGACGATCAAGAATAAATATCCGCTCCCAAGAATTGATGATCTATTTGATCAGATGCAGGGTGCTAAATAGTTCTCAAAAATAGACTTGAGATCGGGATACCACCAGGTGAGAGTTAGGGAGAAAGATATTCCTAAAACGACCTTCAGAACCCGATATGGTCACTTTGAATTTCGAGTAATGTCATTGGGGTTGACTAATGCACTGGCAGTGTTCATGGATATGATGAACAATGTGTTCAGGCCTTTCCTAGACTTGTTTGTGATTGTGTTTATCGACGATATCTTGGTATACTCACGATCCGAGGCAGAGTATATAGATCATTTACGTATTGTCCTTAGAGTTCTTCAGGCTCGGGAGCTATATGCAAAAATTTTGAAATATGAGTTTTAGTTAAATTTCGTGACTTTTCTGGGACATATTATTTCAGCTGACGGCAGTCGGGTGGACTCCAGAAGATTGAAGCTGTAAAGATTTGGCCGAGACCTACTACACTTACAGAGGTTCGTAGTTTTCTAGGCTTGGCAGGTTATTACAGAAGATTTGTAGAAGGCTTTTCTTCTATTTCTGCATCATTAACAAAACTGACTCAGAAATCAGCTAAAATTCAATAGACGGATGCTTGTGACCGCAGTTTTCAGAAACCGAAAGATAGGCTGACTTTTGCCCCGATTCTGACACTTCCAGAAGGATGGAGCTCTATGTGGTGTATTGTGATGCTTCAGGCGTGGGGTTAGGTTGTGCATTGATGCAACATGGTAAATTCATTACTTATGCTTTAAGGCAGTTGCGAAAACACAAGAAAATCTATCCAACCCATGATCTTAAGTCAGCTGCTGTGATTCAAGCATCGAAGATGTGGAGACATTATTTGTATGGTGTTCACGTTGATATTTATACAGATAACAAGAGTCCGCATATATTTTCCAATAGAAAGAGTTGAATTTACGACAAAGGCGATGGTTGGAGTTCTTTGAAAGATGATGATGTTAGCATTCTATATCATCTCGGGAAATCAAACGTTGTAGCTGATGCTCTTAGCTGTAGATCTATGGGAAGCTTATGTGATTTTCGGCCAAGGAAGAGAGAGTTAGCTTGTGAGCTCCAACATTTAGCTAGACTAGGAGTTCGGGTAATGGACTTGGCAATATGGGAGTTACCATTTAGAATTCAGTCGTTTTGTCACTAGTAGTTGAAGTGAAATAATGCCAATATGAGGATCCCATATTAGTTCATTACAAAAATACACTTCCCCAGAAGAAGAAGTCATATTTTGAAATATCTGGAGATGGAGTTCTCAGGTGTCGAGGCAGATTATGTATTCTTGATGTAGCAGGATTACGTCACCAGATCTTAAAGGAAGCCTATTGTTCCCTTTGTTCTGTTCACCCGGGAGCGACAAAAATGTATCATGATCTTAAATGCATATATTAGTGGAACGGAATGAAGAAAGACATAGCGAGATTCGTAGCCAATATCCTAACTGTCAGCAGGTAAAAATTGAGCATCAGAAGCCCGGTGGATAGTTGCAAGCTATGGAAATTCCGACTTAGAAATAAGAATTAATTAATATGGATTTCATCACAGGCTTACCTTTTTCTCAGTATAAGTATGATTCTTTATGGGTAATTGTGGATAAACTTATGAAGTCAGCTCATTTCCTGCCAATCAGAACTACATACGCAATTGAAGATTATGCAAAGCTTTATATCAAGAGATAGTACGACTCCATGGTGTTCCAGTATCTATTATTTCTGATAGAGGGACACAGTTTACAACTAATTTTTAGAAGACCTTCCAAGAAGGTTTGGGGACTTAAGTGACTATTAGTACAATATTTCATCCACAGACTGATGGACAAGCTGAGCGCACCATTTAGACTCTTGAGGATATGTCACCGGCATGTATGTTAGATTTTGGAGGTAGTTGGGATGATCACTTACCGCTTATAGAGTTTGTGTGTAACAATAGTTATCATTCCAGCATCCAAATGGCCCCGTATGAGGCTTTATATTGGCGCAAGTGCAGATCACCAGTTGGGTGGTTCGAAGTGGGAGAAACTAAACTAATGGGGCCATACTTGATCCAATAAGCAATGGAAAAGGTCAAGCTTATTCAGGATCAATTATTAACAGCTCAAAGTTATCAGAAATCTTATGCAGATAATCGCCGATGAGACTTAGAGTTTCAAGTGAATGACTGGGTATTCTTGAAGGTGTCGCCGATAAAAAGTGTCATGAGATTTGATAAAAAGGGAAAGCTTAGCTCACGGTGTGTTAGGCCTTACAAGATTGTATGCAAGGTAGGCCAAGTGGCATATGAGTTAGATTTACCTTTGAATTTGGAGTCAGTCCATCTGATTTTTCATATATCGATGCTTCGTAAATGCATTGGAGATCCTTCCAGAATTGTACCTGCAGATGATGTCCCGATCACCGAGCAACTGTCCTACAAAGAAGTTCCCATTGCTATTCTAGATAGGCAAGTTCGGAGGCTCAGAACCAAAGATGTAGCTTCAGTTAAAGTTTTATGGAGAAACGATAATAGGGAAGAAATGACTTGGGAAGATGAGGAAGATATGAAGTTCAGATATCCACATTTATTTCCACCCCAGAGGAGATTCAGACAGAGACACCATTGTCCTTATGTACGTAATGCTTTCTTTCGATGATTTTTTGGTTGTGTGCGACCATTATTGTTGTTGTTATTGTAGCCTTGTGAGGTGATATATATATTTTGGGTTGATGTAATAGGATGGTAGTGACATATTACAGGAGAAACTCTGGTGAAATTTTTGTAGAATCGCTAAGAGCCTAACATTCGAGGACGAATGTTCCTAAGGGAGGAGGAATGTTAGATCTTGGAAATTTTGTGTCGTTTGCATTAAGAGTAAACTAGGGCAAGCCTAAAGTGCATATGAAGCCCTTATAAGGTTAAGGATTTTATCTAATAATTCCAACTGTGTGCCTTAAGGTTTCAGAGTCATATGTAGCGACGAAAGTAAGCTCGTCAAATGAATTCGAATTTGAGTCATATTTTGGGAAGATTTCGTATCATTTGAGTTATGCATTGTTTATTAATGCCTTGAGAGGGAGATATAGGGCCCCTTATATGGTTAATGAAGTTTTACACAAGTGCCAAGAAGGTTCCATAAGGATTGGAAGTCAAACGAATCGGAAAGAACATATTTTCGCGAAGCCGCAGAGAAATGGGCAATATGCGGCCGCATACTCAATATGCTGGACCCCATATTGGCCGCCAACTCCCCATTTTGGGTGAGCTATCTGTTCAACACCACCCCAATATTGTGGAGGGAGTATGCAGCCGCATACTTACTGCAACACGGAGCGGTGGGGCGAATTGGACATCTTTTTAGACCCCAAAAGATCCCATTTTCATACCAACCTCCCACATTTATTTTCGCTTATTTATAGAGGTCTCTTGAGAGATATTGAAGGTTCCATAAGACTGCCAACCTTTCCATATCATCAAGAGAGAAGATCAACCCAAAGGAAATCCATGGAAGAAGATTGTTTTTGCTTCTCTTCAAAGTTGTGATGAACATGGTCTTGAAAGGAGTTGAGGAAGTTGAAGTTCCTCTATTATAAGGTATGTTATTCCTATTATTTACACGATTGAGTGGATGCAAAGGTTTAGTAACCCTTGGAAAGGAAAAGAATTAAAGTGGAGAAGTCATAAGTGTTGAAGTGAAGAAGATGACCATGAGATGAACTTGAAAAGGGGATTTTGAAAAAAATTGAGATTGAATTGAATGTAACTTCTTGAATATGGTATTATGAATGTTATTATTGTCGTTTGGAGTTGATTTGTATTTTGGTGGAAGTTGATAAAATAGGGGAAATGCTGCCCAAACTTCGTTAGCTCGTTAATTGCACTAGTTTGAACTTAAGAGTGTTTTCAAGACTTAACCTTAGTGTGAATCCTCTTGAATGTAGATTTTGCGAACTTTGGAGGAGAACCTATACATGATATCCACGATATACCTATTCCTAAAAATGCTAGAAGCTCATAATTCTCAAGGTTCCCATGATATTGTTGACAATGTTCTTTGTAATGATAATGACAACGATTATGATGATGATTTCAATTCTAGAGATGCCAAACCTTAAATTTCTTAATGTTCTCATGATACTATTGAGCTTGTCCCATGATTATCGATTGTATCCATTGTTGTTGATCTCATCTTATAACAGTTGTTCTTCCAAGGTGAGATATAGCGATGATGATGATTCCATAATAGAAATCGGAGGTTTACCGACTTTATGTCAACCCGATAGAGTTGTATATTGTATTTGGATAACTCATGTATGTCATATATGTATGTAGCTATTTTGTGACACCCAGCTTATATGGCCGGGTATGATATCTATTGTGCGCACACCACTGCAGTTGGGTATGGACAACACCGAGCCTTGTTATGGATGGGTATGGAGGACACCGAACCCACATGGTCGGGTATGGTATCATTATATGAATATGTATGAAATGTTTCTGCAGAGAAACGCTAAGTAGGCATGATGAACATCTTAAGAGGTATTATGAGGCATAATGATTCATTTATCTTACGCTATTCTCCATACTTTTATCATAATACTATTCATGCCTTACATACTTAGTACATTATTCTTATTAACGTCCTTTTTGTTTGTGGACGTTGCGTTCATGCCCGCAGGTAGACAGGGAGATAGGCCAAACCTTTAGGCTGCTTCATCAGTGATTGCATAAAGGTGCTCCATTTGATCTGGAGCTGCAATAGTTGGTATTATTCCTTTTGGTGTACATATACGACCATGGCGGGGTCCTGTACCATCTTTATGATTTTATGTACTCTTCCTAGAGGCTCGTAGATATATGTGTATAGCTAGACATTCTCCAGCCTTGTCGGTTTGGATTTTGTATATCATTTTGATAGCCCTCTCGACTTGTGTATATATGGTTATAGTTAATGATTTTGATAAAAAGGTGCCTTAGTCCGGTGAAATTTGCGCTATTGATGCATGGTAATTATGAGTCAGCCATGTGGCTCACCTATATATGATTATTAAAGTATGATGAGAGGTGCTCGGTGGGTTAAATTCGGGTGCCTGTCATGGCCCTCCAGTTGGGTTATGACACTATGAGACATTTAGGAAACTTCCAATTCTTTCTTTCCATCGTGCTACTTCATTCAAATTGGTATCTAGTCGATTCCAATTGGTACTTGAATGTTCTTATCTTAATCACCCACGGAGGGTGAAAACTCATGCTTAAATACTTACGCGACTGGTTTTTTATGATGTGTTGTGGTATGGTATGAGATGTGTCGTCCTGATTCAGACGCGTGACCAGTTCAGTTTTTGGTTATGGTTTGAGGTTCCGATTGTGTGGGATCATAGTTACAGTTTTTTATTTTAGGGGTTTCTTGAGAAATGGGAAGGACGGTACAAAGGGTCGAATGATTTTCGTATTTACAGTGTTGGGTTGCTCGAAGGGGCAAAAGTGCATTCTCAGTTTCACAAGAATGATTTGTTCGATAATATGATTGGTTCTAGGAAAAGCTTCAACTTTGTCGAAGTATTATGATGGTGTGTGTGGCACGAGCGTACCTATGGCAAGTCAACGATTCATCAGTAGCAGGGTATTCGATGTCGATATGAGGGGACAAGTGTAAGTTCGGTAAGGATCAGCGGATTTGGCAAAAGTATAGTGACCGCGTGTAATAAAGAAGAGGAATTGAGAATATAGGACATAAATGACAACTTTTGTGGAAAAAGTGTAGCGAAGTATAATTTCTTAGGGTATTTTTTTGTATGAGTAGTTTTCGCATTAATGGGATGGACGAGTAAGGAAGAGGACTTGGATAGAATAATCTCCGCTATTAGGAAGGGAAAAAATGGTATGTAATGTGCTTGTGATAATAAGTTTGCAATTAGTACTAGAGGGGATTTCGTATTCGGCCATGAAAGGTTAAGTTGAGCCTCGACGTGATTTATTGCTAGTGGCTTGTAGGTCCTTCCAGGAGAGTGGTTATTAGTTCTAGATTGGGAAGTAGGGGTACTTGTGATGAGTGGAGATTTGAGATGCTAGGCAGTTTAGAGGAATGAAAGGATATCGTGGAATCAAAGGCTAGTTGGATTGACAGTTGTGTTACTGTCTTGTATGGTAAAATATACATAAGGGTTTCGTGTTGAGTTGGTATGTTTGGTTATGCCGTGGGCGTTGGGAGCCAGTTGTTGATTAACAAAATAACTCTAGTGTTGGACAAGTGTAAAGTTTTAGTACTCAAAGGGCTATCAGGTGTTGCATCTAGTATTGGATTAGGGTTGAGAGCTTTGTACCAGTTGTATTAGTTTCGGCTAGTTCGTGCTATTACTAGTATTGCTACTTGGTTGAGATAATCGAATGAAAGGGATAATCGCGTGAATGGTTAGGGGTGTTCAGGTTCGACAATTGGGACGTTCGAAGTGGTAAATCGATGATGAGGTTTGAATTAATTCGAGTTGTGGAGAACATTTCGAAATTTGAGTTAAGGGAATTTGAATAAGGGCACCGTAGAGGTGCGTGGGGACATTAGTAGGACTGTGTATGTGATATGCTAGATTCAGAGAACATTCAGTTTAGAGTTGAATGCATAAAGGAACTCTAGTGTTTAGAGTGTGTGGTATACTTCTGTCACGCCCCGATCCTACTAGGGTGTGATGGGCACCCGACCCCATATTCGGAGCCGAGCGAACCCGCTGACTCTTATTACATACATACTTTCTTTGGATTCTTAGATTAAACAAAATAAAATACATAGTAAAACTTTCAAAATCTTTTGTCGTTTCCAGTTAAACACAATCTGTAAACATAAGGGCTCTGTAACATAATGTATAATAAAAACACATCGGCTCGTGGAACCATTTTCAAAACTGACACACTAAACCCACGACTCTGTCTGCAAAGTCTCTAATTTCGAACAAACGCACAAAGACATATAATCCGACTCGGCGACACTCCCGGTACAAATGGGGTCTACCAACTCCGCCGGAACATCTCCCGCCATAGCTCTTACTTGTCCGAGTGTACTGCGCGGCATGAAACGCGGCGCCCACAAAAAGGGGCGTCAGTACGAGTAATGTACTGAGTATGTAAGGCATGAATAACATCACGAAATCATAATAGAGAACATAAAACACAACATAGGAGGGTGATATAACCTGTATCTCTGTTTGTCTACCATGACAGATATTATGCAAGTTAGCTTTACCTTTTGGAGTACTATATAGATACTGCAAGTAAACTGCCCAACCGTGTAGGTGCGGTGCATAGCTGCCCGACCATATAGGTGCGGTGGACTACTGCCCGACCATATAGGTACGGTGTAACGCTTTCTGAGCAGACCATGGAATAAAGGAGTAATCTGTCATCTGAGTGCCCCTTGGGGCGGATGCCATGCATGCTAGCTTTAAAAAAAAAAACATGTAAATATCTGTAAGTAAACTGCCCGACCACGTAGGATCGGTGTATAACTGCCCGTCCATATAGGAACGGTGTATAAGCCCGCGTCCAGGCCTCCCGTGTCCGGGGTAATCGCTGCCACCGCTGCGGGTGTCTGCCCGGCCGCCCGTCGGACGGCATGCACGGTGTCATAAAATAAATCATATGTAAAAATAAAGCATGCATGAGAGCCCAAGTGAAAACTACAACTCTATCGGAGTGATGTAAGGTCGGTAACCTCCGATCACATTATGGATAATCAGGATCGCCCTGCCTCACCTTGAAGGAACAATTATAAGGCGAGACCGTCAATCAAGGATAACATCACGGGAAAACATAAAACAGGGTCATGACATATCATTTCATATACTTTGAAACCTCTAAAATAGTCATTATCCAAAAATTAGCTTAACATTCCATATCGTCGTATTCATGGTGAGAACATATCCTTGACATATTCGTCCTAGTCATTTTCTCATATCTAGCATCATCATTGTCATTATAAAATCATAGTCGTTGTTTTGATCATAAAAACTTTCAAGAATCGTAAAACTTAGATTTTGGAGAAAAATGGATATTTTGTAAAACATTCATAAACTTTTAGGAAGGAAAATTATGCTTTGGAATCACAACTTCTAACTTCTGAAAATAAGGACGTTATGGGAACATTTATAAAATCGCAACGTATGATTCATGCCATAGAAGGAAAAAGGGCGAGCCTTAACATACCTGTGCCGTGCCTTACTAGCTACGCTTATCCATCCAAACTTGTTAGTCTACATTCAAGAGAGTTGACATAATCATTAAACTCATCACCATATACTTATCTCAATCCTTCAAACAAATTCATTTATATCCTGCCGAAATTTCGGCAAAGATCTCCTCGTAAATATACCATCCCCGAGAATCTAACTCGGCAAATTTTAATCAACAATAATCCGGGAATTCAACCCGGCCAAACCAACAACAATACTAGCAATTATTCTAGCAACACTTCAATATTCAATTCTATTCTTTTCAATTCAATTCAATTCAATTCAATTCAATTCGCATAATGTTCCAACAACTCAATCGACATACTACTTTATCCGAAACCTTCAATTTCACCAACAACCATACATTTCATTATCATTCATATACGTTGACTTCATCAACAACCTTCACTCTATATCACATAATTCATAACGACCACAACTGAAATATCCAATAATATCAATTTACATTAACAACATTTTCCATGCAATGTAAGAATTCAAGCCAATATCACATTAACTATTCTAATATTCCGATAACGACTACAACTTCATTTTAAGCCATCAAACCTTCATTTTTCCTCATGGATTCCGCAACACAACAACTAAAATATTAACTAGAATTAATTCACCATAACTTGTCAACCTTCCATCATTTTCGGCCACAACAACTACCAACAAGTTTTCATGAATTTTTCATCTATTTCTATACATTACGACAACAACCAATACTAAGAACAATTAATTCATTGTCTTCTACATCATGCAACAACCATACGGCCACAACATGCATACACACGGCCAACACACAACATCCATATTCTCATGAGTTTCATCCCTTTTTACATACTACAACATGCATAACCATTCATAACATATAAAAGAAGATGGAATCTTACCTTCCTCCACTTGTCTTCTCACTTGGCTAGAGTTTCCAACTTACATAACCAATGCTTTTATTACTCCCACAACCACTCCATGTTGTAGAGGACCTCCAAATGAGCTAGAATATTAGGAGGGAATAATTTTTTTCTCATCAATTTTCCATGGCTAGATTTTGCTAGCCATGGCCGAAACTCCCCTCTCTCTCCTTTTCTTTTTTCTTTCTTTCTTTCTTTCTTTCTTTCTTTCTCTCTTTGTTAAAATATGACCACCCCTTTCTTATATATATACATATTGCATGCATGTGAGGGGCACATGCCCCCTCTCTAGATTTTTCTTTTCTTTTTTTCCTTTCTTTATTTCTAGAATTTTCTTATTTTCCATGGCAAAGATGACTTATTTTTTTGTCATCATTTTCATTTCATTTTTCTAGAAATTTCTTGAAATAACAAAGAAGACTTAATTGTCTTCCTATGTACACTTTAGCCCTCATAAAAAAAATGTGAGCATACACTTTCATATGCTACATTTTCGGCCAACATGGCCATTCCATGAATTTTTCTAGAACATCATAAATTTCCATTTTACCCTTAGCCTTTCCGCAAAATTACCATGATGCCATTTGCAAATTTCCCTTTTTGCCCCTAACCTTTCCCAACATTTCCATACTAATAATAGTCATAAATAATATTTATAACAACTCGTCCATTAAAATAATTTTTGAGAATGGTCTCGCCCTTAACTTCCCACGACGACCTCGAAATTTCCAAACGTACAATATACGGGCTATAACAACTTCTATCTCCAGGAATGACCCGGCTAGTTTGCAGGACTTATGATTATACGGTATTCTATTGAGTGGGTTCAAAAAATGGTTACGGTAACGATGATCGTGATTTGATTAGAAATTGAGAAATTGAAGAGTTGAGAAAAGGTATAGTGATTGAGAGTCGGTAAGAGTAAGATGCATCTTCGGGATTGTTTGAGTCAGTACGGTTTGCGTTGTTGTTTTCTTGCACATTGTAGTTAAGTTATGATCGTTAGTACACTTAAAGAAGAGAGTCTAAGGAAAAGGACAAGGTGACATGACGGATTGAGTGAAATGAGGAGAATCTGTGAGGTTTCGTGATCATCGACTAGTGAGGAGAAAAATTCCGACTACCGACATGTTAAGGTTTATAGGAGGTAGCTTGTGTGGTGCAATGTTGGATAGTTTTTTCACACTCTACCATGGATGATTTAGTGTGCTTTAAGAGAAAGGATTTGTGGAGATTCCTATTATGTAAGGACTAGAGTTATATCCTCGAGATATGACTGTATTCTTGGTAAGTGATTTATGTCACGAGTGATATTGACTGGATATCTTGGATGAATACCTTTGGATATTAAGAACTTCGAGATAGCAGTGCTAGGTTGGCGCAAGAGATGATGAGATTTGATATTCTCGGAATGGTGATAGACACGTTGAGGTGCTACAATGGGAGCTTTGGTTGTTAAAGGATTATTATCTGAGGCTACAGGTTTTTAACATCTAGAAGTCCGGGTTGTACCAGATGTGTGTATCGGGTAACAGTTGAGAAACTCTGTCACACCCCAATCCTGATAGGGTATGATGGACACCCGACCCTTACTTAGGGCCGAGCGAACCCGCTGATTCTCGTGATAATCATAATCATACTGGGCCTTAAAATCATGAAATGAATGCACAATGGAAGCTTCTCAAAGAACAACATGCTTTTCGTCTTTCTCAAATCAAGTAAAATCCGTAATCATATGAAATCTGTAACATAATGCATAAAGATACATCGGCTTATAGAGCCGCTTACAAGACTGACATGCTATATGCGTGACTCTATCTGTAAAGTCTCTAACATGAACCAAGATACCATAACATAGATACTCTGACTCGGCAGCACTCCGGAAGGAAATGGAGCTCGCCAATCCAGCTGGAACATCTCCTACTCATCTATATACACCTACGTGGCATGAAACACAGCCCCCAAAGAAAGGGGGTCAGTACGGAATATGTACTGAGCATGTAAAGCATGAAACACAGTAAACAGGATCGTACTGAAATAAGGAGTATAGAAAATCATAAGGCTTGCCACTGAAATATAAATCATGCGTATCAATATCATATCCAGCCCATTATGGGACTGAGTGACATAAGTAAATAATCATCATATACATATGCATGTATAACGTGTCCCGGCCCTCTAGTGAGGGACTCGGTAAATGAAATCATCATATACATGTACATATAACGTACCCCGGCCCTCTAGTGAGGGATGCGGCGAATGAAGTCATCATATGCCATCCTGGCCGCCTCCCCCATATCATCATATCATCATCATATCATATAACATGCCCCGGCCCTCTAGTGAGGGACGCGGTGAATATCATCATATTCATATAACGTGCCTCGGCCCTCTAGTGAGGGACGCGGTGAACAATGTAGTGGAGTTGTGCAAGAATACATGCCCTAGCCCGGGACGCAGTGAAAGAAGTAATAACAGCTCGCACGAGCAGAGTAGTGAGAAACCATATGCATATAAATCATTATTTCAGACTCGATAGATAAGTAAGTAATCACGCTCGAGCATTAAAACGATAGTCATATTAAATCCGTTCTAATTGCCATTAGTACCACGTTAAAGAGAGTCTTAGAGAACATAGACATGTATCAAACCAATCTGAGCCCGCCCATGAAAGTTACGGGCATTAGTCGATATAGAATCTTTTACGAACGTATCGAAGCGATCCGAGCCCGTCTATGAAAGTTAGGACCTTATTGGACATAGAATCCTTTAGGAACAAAAACTCTTTATGCAACATTTACTATCCAATCATACAAAAGACACAAGGACCATAGCTTGACTATATTGAGAGTGCGAATATCAAGAAGTGAATAAGAATCGTAGACATGCTCGAATCTTAGGAATAGAGTTACCCCAAGGCTCGTATCATATCTTACTTACATCTAAGACATGCCAAAAGAAAGAAGGGGTAAGCTTTACATACCTGTTCCACCTCTTATTAGCTACGCTTATTCGTCCGAGCTCGTAAGCCTACACTTAAAAGGATTCACACTAACGTTAGACTCTTTATTGCACACTTGTTCCAAATTTCAGATCAAACTGCTCTATATTCTGCCGAAAATCGAGCAGCATCTCCCCTGTTTATATGCCGAGACCAAAATCATGATTCAGCAACCAATCAACAACAACAATAATACCAACATCAACAACACTATTATTCATACCAACGTATTCCATAAACGTCCCACACGACGTTTTTCAACATACAACAACAATATGCACTTTCTTCCATCCCAATCAAGGAGTATAATCTCATCAATACGCCAACAATGTTAGATACCATTTTTATATGTGTAAATCAGTCCATCCACACGGCCACAACACGTTCAAAACAGCCTATAAACACAACAACTACAATACAACACTCTATGACCTTTTCTCCATAACTAGTTTCATTTTTAAGGCTGGATAGACCTTCAAATAAACCCAACATAAAAGATGGGAT
The DNA here is from genome assembly GCF_029784015.1 of Lycium ferocissimum. NCBI lineage: Eukaryota > Viridiplantae > Streptophyta > Magnoliopsida > Solanales > Solanaceae > Lycium > Lycium ferocissimum. The sequence continues at coordinate 53,360 of NW_026725648.1, forward strand.
AAATAACATACCTTATACTTGAAGAAACTCAGCCGCATCAACTTTCTCCAATGCCAATCTTAAGTAGAAGGAAGAACAATTACCTTTCACGGACTAGTTTGGCGTAATCTTGTTAAATTCTTGATTTATCGGACTATAATATTTTGGAGATATTTTAAGAGACTTCTAGGACTCTTTGGAATGTTAATATGCTTAAAAAAAAGGGGTTGATGGGGTATTTATAGCCCCCCTAGATCGGTTCCACCGACTTATTCATGTGGGGCCCGCAGAATCATTTGGCAGCTTGGGGTCTTGTTCTTAAAATGGACATAACTCTTGATTCCGACATTGTGTGAGGGCCCAAGACCTATGGTTGGAAAGTTCATTCAATTATCTACAACTTTTATTCTTGGTATTTTTCCAAATCCCAAACTTATAAAACCTTTTTTGCCCCTCCAAGTCATATCATCCGAAAATGTTTCCTTAAATCGTCCTTTTGGAGGGCTTATGTCCATATTTGGCTTATGGGTCCTCCTTAGGACTTGTTCAACTTTCCATGTACTACTTGTATCACTCATAATATATCCTTTACAAAATCCTGGCATGTGGGCCCCACTTTAACTCGTGGTTTCGAGGGCTATCATCGAGTGATCATGTTAACCGATTTACTCCATACACTCTCCAAATATCATATATATGTTCTTATGCTCAGATAACATAATCTTCATCCATAATCCTTGTATAACTCCGCTCTCCCCTGAGCTCATACTAAGCCGTCCACAGTCTTGATAACGCGGAATTTTCCAAGGTGTAACATCCTTCCCCCCTTAGAAACATTCGTCCTCAAATGTTAAACTAGTCTTACTGGGTCTTATAGGCACTTCGGGGGAGTTCCTTTTATAGCTACCATATACAGTTTATTTATCAATCAACATAACCACTCTAGGAATTTAGATTAACTGTAGGCATAGGAAATAAGTAGGAATACTTATTCTTCATCTCCTCTTCGGCTTCCCAGGTCATCTCCTCCCTGTTATTGTTCCGCCACAATACCTTAACGGAAGCCATGTCTTTCATGCGCAACCTTCTTACCTGACGATCCAGTAGTTACAGGGTTCTCCTCGTACGCTAGCTCTTCCGTTACCTGGACATCATCCACAGAGAATACCCTAGAAGAGTCATACTTCCGCAGAGTGCGAGGTAAGTTTGTCATGAAGTCCATATTCTGGAATCTTCAGCCTCAGGTATTTCTTCTCGACTCCTTTGAAAGACTTTAACTGTCACTCTACCTTTTGCTCTTAGTCTCTATCTTTGGGGTTAGTTATCAAGTAGCAATGAAGTCCCCTCATATAGTAACTTTACATTGTCGCTCCCTACTTTAACTATCATCAGCTGGTATGATTCTGAAAGAATTTGACATATAAATTCACCCTCTTTTAGTAACCAGCTAGTTCTGATCATCTTGCTTAAATCATCTTATAATCCCCTTTACCCAACTTGTAACATTCTAGGCACATTACCTCGTGTCATTTCTTTATTTTTAATTCAAACTCTTCTATTGTCCCTTTGCTCAGATCTTGCTCTGAACTTTCCAGTCACACATTATATGGCAATCTTTACACGAATATGCAAAGGTGCTCAAATTAGCCAAGAAATACCTTAGCGTGACTTCACTCATCCTTATGTTTTGCTTTGTCTTCGCCTCTCTTATCTTACAACCGGTATCGGGATAGATCTTTGATCCAACCATAGCCGTGTCCTGGTTGCCCTCAGTACCAATTCTATCTCGGTAATTTAGCTTAAACCACCTTTTACATCTTTCCTTAATGCACCCAGAATATTATAACCGTATTGTTATTACTGAATCCAACTTTTCTCATTAAGTATTCGCTTGGTCTCCTCCCTAGCATATAAATATTCATAGGTAACATAACTACCCTTGTACGACTTGTATAAAGTATATTCAATCTTAGTCACGATCTTTCCTTCTCCTGGTTCATGCTACTTCACATATCCCCCTCCGTACCAACATTCGCTTATGGCCTATTTTGTCATACTCCTTTCTCTTCCGTTATTCACTCATTTGATTTTATCACTTCCTACTATAGGGGGTTTTCTATCTTTCTCCCTTGCTACTTATAGGTCACAGTATCATTAGCGAACAACTTTATTGCCCACATCTTAGCCTCTAATCCAGCATAGCAGTGTTATCTTTCACAATGTCTCTGTAAGTTACTCGTTATCATTCTCTTGTCATATCCTCTCCTTTTTTTTAAGCACCTACTTTCCAATGCCATATCATTCACGGCCTTTACAAATAATTCCAGCACTATCTCAATTACCATCCTAACTTCTACCCCTTTATTGCTGGCTTTTAGATCTTACTAACTTGTCTCAGCAAGGAATCTTACCTGTAGCCCAAACATCCGTATCAAATATATTGTAGTGTCGATTGTCCCATCTTACACTTGCATCTCTCGCACTCGCTTCCCCCTTTTAAGGGTGTACTTATACTATCACTCGATTATACTTTGCCCTATGTCCGTATTTCCAATCTCAATTAGGCGGCACTTTTATTCTGAAATTTTGATCCCCTTGCCTTCCACCTACTCACCTTCTTCCTTTTTTCCAAATATCATTGTATTAGCACTTTCCAAGCTTAACCTGTAGTGAAAACAGCATCAGCTTGCCTTGTAACATTTGTGCCGTTTATATTTTTTTTTCTCACTTGAACTTCGTTACCCTGTCCGATCAATGCCTTCCATATACCGCCACGTTGGTTGCCGGAATACACATATCCGCTGATATAGCCATGTACGGGATATCATGTGCATACCTATACATATATAATTACTACTATCCTGCTTACAAAATATTCCCAAACGCTATTCGACTTACCCTGCTTCTAGAGCTGTGATGCACCTTCTTTCTCTTCACTGGTTCAGTCTGCCTCGTCCTATGTGACCTCTTAAGGTTTCCGCCCACTCTGTATACCCTAATTTTCCTTAGGCTGCTCTAGCTTCCCCTTTGGTTCTCCTGTGTCTGACTTTATAGGACTTTTAGTACACTTCCCAGGGGGTCACCCATCCTAAAATTTCTCTCACTCCAGCACACTTAACCTTGAAACTCTGATGACATACGATGCTTTAATACTAGTATGATAGCGTCCACCTAACCGCATGACCTTCATCACATAATCTGGAGTAAGTTGAAGTCTTAACAGATTTCGAAACATTCTCATAACACATCTCCCTTCGAATTAGAAAGGGTCGCTTACTCTTCTGACTCCAAAATTACTATTTCAGCCCTTTTTCAATCCTCAATATTCACTTTTCACCTATGGATATGACTACTTCCCATCCTGGACTTCCAGATTCCCAATGGTGGTGAACATACCTCGATCGCCGTTACTTATAAATACTTGGTTATCGGCCTTTAGATTTCTGCTCTCATTTTACCTCATTCCTCATCCTTTCTATAACCGGGTCTTTCACGGTCCCGTCACTTATAGTACGCGTATCCTTGGCTACACATGTCATGATCTATTACTGCATTGCTATCTCACTTTCTTCTTATTTCCTTCTTTCGATCATTCATTCTTTCCCTGTACTCGCTATCCTTTCCGTTAGTATATAACCCTTATTCCAAACTTCCCATACAGAACTTTATAAGCCTTCCTTATTCGTTCTATATCTCGCTTTTCCGTTTCACACTTGCCTTTACATTCTAGCTATATTGATCACGTCATAGCTTTGGCCACCTTCTCACTCGGCTTTACTTATTTTCATAACAATCCCCATTATATTCACATTATATCTTATTCGTACTCAATCCTATAATATAACACTTCTTAACCCTTTACCCTTCCTGGTCCACTTTATCCTTAATATCTCGCAAGCTGTCTTATCAATACATTCATATCCGTCACAATTCTTTTCCTCTGTACTCTTGTCTTAATCATACTATTACTTCTTTTAACTATAAACTCGTCATAATTCATCCCTGCTTATCAATTCAGTCGGTACCTTAAATAACACTCCATCAAGATTTACCAGCCCTTTTCTAAATCATCTCTTAGGATTACAAGCCCTCTCCAAATTCTTTTACCATATCGATATCGACCTTCTAATTATTATTATCCTCAATTCAATAATTAACTTCTTTCTCGATGTCAGCCGTACTCGTAGCTTAGTCAAATCTTATCATTATTATTGGCACGACCTTTCAAGACGTGTTACAAACCTATATCTCATTCTCTCTTTATTCCTAGGAAAATTGTGGCAGAGTTTCCTCTGTAATTGTTACTATCTCAAAACCTGCACGCAGGAAATACCAACAATGCCTCATATATATATATATATATATATATATATATATATATATATATATCATATCATATCACGGCCACACGGGCTCCCAATATCAACAACGACGAAAATGATGAACATACCTCGTATGCCCAACTCAAACTGCACCTGTTACACTTTCTTGTTTGCTTTCCCTTTAATCTTCAACTTGTATTTCAATCGTACTTCAATATCTTACCCGACATATATCTTTCATACCTTTGCTTACCTGCGTGCTTTGTAACTTCCAATATCGCTAGTCACTTTCTTCGTCGATGCCATTCTTCTGCTCGAAATCAAAGGTTAGTATAAGGAATCTCATTCCCTATGACTTGGCTCTATGGCACGATCTCAGATGTGAAAGAAGAGTAACCACCCTAGATGCCCCGTAGCCTCCTGTTTATAAATGTGGCGCGCTTCACACCATAAATAGGACTCTACTGGATACGACTTTGCAGACAAACCCTAGGACGAACTTCTCTGATACCAATTTGTCACACCCCAATCCTGATAGGGTATGATGGGCACCCGACCCTTACTTAGGGCCGAACGAACCCGCTGATTCTCGTGATACTCATAATCATACTGGGCCCTTAAATCATGAAATGAATGCACAATGGAAGCTTCTCAAAGAACAACATGCTTTTCGTCTTCCTCAAATCAAGTAAAATCCGTAATCATATGAAATCTGTAACATAATGCATAAAGATACATCAGCTTATAGAGCAGCTTACAAGACTGACATGCTATATACGTGACTGCGTACGCAAAGTCTCTAACATGAACCAAGATACCATAACATAGATACTCGACTCGGCAAAGACTCCGGAAGGAAATGGAGCTCGCCAATCCGGCTCGGAACATCTCCTACTCATCTATATACACCTGCGTGGCATGAAACGCAACCCCCGAAGTAAGGGGGTCGGTACGGAATATGTACTGAGCATGTAAAGCATGAAACATAGTAAACAGGATCGTACTGAAATAAGGAGTATAGAAAATCATAAGGCTTGCCTCTGAAACATAAATCATGCGTATCAATATCATATCCAGCCCATTATGGGACTGAGTGACATAGGTAAATAATCATCATGTACATATGCATGTATAACGTGTCCCGGCCCTCTAGTGAGGGACTCGGTAAATGAAATCATCATATACATGTACATATAACGTGCCCCGGCCCTCTAGTGAGGGATGCGGTGAATGAAGTCATCATATGCCATCCTGGCCGCCTCCCCCATATCATCATATCATCATCATATCATATAACATGCCCCGGCCCTCTAGTGAGGGACGCGGTGAATATCATCATATACATATAACGTGCCCCGGCCCTCTAGTGAAGGACACGATGAACAATGCAGTGGAGTTGTGCACGAATACATGCCCTGGCCCGGGACGCAGTGAAAGAAGTAATAACAGCTAGCACGAGCAGAGTAGTGAGAAACCATATGCATATAAATCATCATTTCAGACTCGATAGATAAGTAAGTAATCACGCTCGAGCATTAAAACGATAGTCATATTAAATCCGTTCTAATTGCCATTAGTACCACGTTAAAGAGAGTCTTAGAGAACATAGACATGTATCAAACCAATCTGAGCCCAACCATGAAAGTTATGGGCATTAGTCGATATAGAATCTTTTACGAACGTATCGAAGCGATCCGAGCCTGTCTATGAAAGTTAGGGACCTTATTCGACATAGAATCCTTTAGGAACAAAAACTCTTTATGCAACATTTACTATCCAATCATACAAAAGACACAAGGACCATAGCTCGACTATATTGAGAGTGCGAATATCAAGAAGTGAATAAGAATCGTAGACATGCTCGGATCATCGAAATAGAGTTACCCCAAGGCTCGTATCATATCTTACTTACATCTAAGACATGCCAAAAGAAAGACGGGGTAAGCTTTACATACCTGTTCCACCTCTTATTAGCTACGCTTATTCGTCCCAGCTCGTAAGCCTACACTTAAAAGGATTCACACTAACGTTAGACTCTTTATTGCACACTTGTTCCAAATTTCAGATCAAACTATTCTGCCGAAAATCGAGCAGCATCTCCCCTGTTTATATGTCTAGCCCAAAATCACGATTCAGAAACCAATCAACAACAACAATAATACCAACATCAACAACACTATTATTCATACCAACATATTCCATAAACGTCCCACACGACGTTTTTCAACATACAACAACAATATGCACTTTCTTCCATCCCAATCAAGGAGTATAATCTCATCAATACGCCAACAATGTTAGATACCATTTTTATATGTGTAAATCAGTCCATCCACACGGCCACAACACGTTCAAAATAGCCTATAAACACAACAACTACAATACAACACTCTATGACCTTTTCTCCATAACTAGTTTCATTTTTAAGGCTGGCTAGACCTTCAAATAAACTCAACATAAAAGATGGGATAAATAACATACCTTATACTTGAAGAAAATCAGCCACATCAACTTTCTCCAATGCCAAGCTTAAGTAGAAGCAAGAACAATTACCTTTCACGGACTAGTTTGGCGTAATCTTGTTAAATTCTTGATTTATCGGACTATTATATTTGGGAGATGTTTTGAGAGACTTCTAGGACTCTTTGGAATGTTAATATGCTGAAAAAAAGGGGCTGATGGGGTATTTATAGCCCCCCTAGGTCGGTTCCACCGACTTATTCATGTGGGGCCCGCGGAATCATTTGGCAGCTTGGGGTCTTGCTCTTAAAATGGCCATAACTCTTGATTCCGATATTGTGTGAGGGCCTATGACCTATGGTTGGAAATATCTTTCAATTATCTACAACTTTTATTCTTGGTGTTTTTCCAAATTCCAAACTTATAATATCGTTTTTGCCCCTCCAAGTTAGATCATCCGAAAACGTTTCCTTAAATCGTCCTTTTGGCGGGCTTATGTCCATATTTGGCTTATGAGTCCTTCTTAGGACTTGCTCAACTTTTCATGTACTACTTGTATCACTCATAATATATCCTTTACAAAATCCCGACATGTGGGCCCCACCTTAACTCGTGGTTTCGAGGGCTATCTTCGAGTGATCATGTCAACCGATTTACTCCATACACTCTCCAAATGTCATATATATGTTCTTATGCTCAGATAACATAATCTTCATCCATAATCCTTGTATAACTCCGCTCTCCCCTGAGCTCATACTAAGCCGTCCACAGTCTTGATAACGCGGAATTTTCCAAGGTGTAACAAACTCGAAGGTTGCATTCATAAGCTTTTGTTCTTCGGTACTCAGTTGAAAACTTGGATATGATTCTGTTTTTGGAGTCAAGAGTGACATACATGATTTATTATGCGTCAGGAAAAGATTAGAACTGGCCACCACAGATACGTGGTGGGACTGTGATTGGTTTTGGAAATTTGGAGTCGCTCCTTCGAGTGGTTATTAATGATATTCGGGGGTTGTACATTCATTTCAGGTCAGTGTTGTTTGATTAGAATTTGATGGACTGTGTTCGTATCTCCAGGAGGACTAATGGGGTCCTAGTAAATCAACTTCACTAATTCGATGAGTTCCTGTTTAGATTTGAGGTATGATAGGTTTACCGAGCTTGTGGACTTTATGATATCTTACTGGGGTCAATTATCTATACAGTTATACAGATTTATGTAGGGGCTTGATAATGATTTTAGGAGGTATTATGGTTGCGAGAGGTCTTTAATATGATCAGATGGTTTCCTACAGACTTGGCTCAGCGAGGTATTCAGTGGGTATGCTTCCAGGTATGGCGATTTGAAGATTTAAGAAGATTTGGAACTAGCCAAGTGGGCTGTGATTAAGATAAATTTTATGGAATTGCTTAGAGTTGCTCTGGTAAAGCAAGAGTTCTTTTCTGGCTCGAGTAAGTCATGATTTCGGACGAGTGTCTTGTGTTTCTACGGAATCGTGGTTAGAAGAATAGCCTTTGAAAGTGTGAAAGAAAGGTTAGCGGAATCAGGGTATTATACCGATTTAGCGTGGGCTACGATTGTTTCTGTGTCTAAAGGTTTGTGATGTATTGTAGAATGCTTGAGAGACCTATTGATCGCTTTCAGAGGTATGGCTATATCGAATCAACGAATTTTGGTAAAGCGGCTCTTTTATTTGGGGATCAGTTATGAGAGTATTCAGAGTATGGTAATATGGAAATTGGGTCTTTTAACTAAGTAGAGGAAATATTGACTGACAAGGTGAACAGGCACTGATTTGGCATAATTCGTCTTTGTGGAGGCTTCCGTGTGGTTATGATAATGATTCCTTGGTTACAGTCATCCTTCATTCTTTCTTTCTTCGTTTGAGGATGAATGATTATTTAATTAGTATCTGATGTAATGACCTATCCAGTCCTTATAGCATTTATGACACATTTATCCCCGTTCACCCTTCCCCGAGCCCTGTGAGTATGATTTTGACCCGCGGGGATGGGTGGCATGGTTCTTGATGTCATCAAGCAAGTTCTAGCGTGACTTTTGAAAATTTGAACCTTTAAGCGAAAAAGGTTTGACCAATGGTTGACTTCTGGGTAAACGGACCCTTTTTGAAAATCCGTCTATTTCGAATGATCGTTTATGACTTAGTGGGATGTTTGGTTTGGTTCCCAATGCATTTGGGAGCGTTTTGGGACTTGGGTTGGAAAGTTAGCTTTTGGCCATTTGGGGTTAACTTGGTCAAATAGACCTCCGTTAGAAAATTCATGGCCACAAGTGAGTTGGTAGCGCGTTTTTATGTGTGTTTGTATTTTGTTTTGTATCTGTGGGGCCTCGGGTAGTCGGATTTCGATTTGAGATTGGTCAAAATCAGAGCTTTCTGATATCTGGTGTATCCACTGCAGCGGCACCAGAAATAGTCGTGGCCATCCCGCTATAACGATGGATCGACAACCATAGCGGACCTTGTGTTTTGGTGACTTGCCACCATAGCGGTCATGCCAACTAACATGGTTGGCTAGCGATAGCGATATCCTTGCCGCTATAGCGGCTTGTGGATTTTGTAATGGCCGCCATAGCGGGCCATGTGTGTGCCATAGCGTGTGCACTGGAGCGGTTCCTATGACCGCCATAGCCATCGTCGGGCAGATTTTTATCTTCTCTCTTATGTTAAAACCCCAAAACCTTACCACTTCATTTCTTTAATATCTTGGGGCGAATTTGAGAGCTTTTGACTGAATTCTTCATAGAGGTAAGATCCTTGGCCTTAGAATTGTTTACTTTCCCTTCCTAGTCATTAATCCCTGCTAGAATCAAAGAGGAAAAAAGTGAGTTTTCATGAGAAATTCTTAAAATGGGTTTACACTTCCAAACTGGAAATTGTTGATGTAATTGGCTAGTATAACCATAGATTCTGACTTATTCATTGTTGTTAACCTTATATCTTTCATTATTAAAGGTTAATGTGGATCAAAGAGTTTGGGTTTATACCCAAATTTGGGAGCTTCACTTTAAATCCGAATTTAGCTTAATCTTCAGTTAATATAGAATTTTATTAGTGGGTTTTGATCATCTAGACTTGAATTGCATATTCCAATTTAGAATTTCCCATTTTACCCTTGTAGGCCTATTTCCCCAACTTCCGTAGGTTAGATTTGACCTAATTTAGATTCTAAGCAATATGGGTATTGTTCTCCATGGTTTCTAATCTAGATTACATTTATAAATAGACATTGAGTATTTGGAAGCACTATGAAAAGCCAAGGTAAAGGTGTGGTTGTTCGTGGCTCTTGTTCAGCATTCCAGGTAGGTTATGGCTTACCGTATGGTTAGACTTCGGATAGTAAATGTCACGACCCAATCGGAGGGCCATGACGGGCGACCGATGCTAACCCACCCGGCCACCTCTTATCGTACATTCATATTCCCATCTAGGTGAGCCACATGGCTTACTCGTGATTTCTATACATCCACAACATTTCTTACATCGGGCAACGACACGTATATATATCATCATCAACAACAATGGCCATGTCTATATACACAAGCCGACGAGGCTAACAAAATAATATACAAAATATGAGCCAACAAGGCTGCAAGACATCTAACCATACACAACTGTCTACGAGCCTCTAAGAAAAGTATGCAACATCATATAGGCGGGACAAGACCCCGCCATGCCCATATCTATGTATACAAAAAAATAATTCCCAAAAGCTGCAGCTCCGAATCAAATGGAGCTCCTCTATGCAGTCTCTCACACAAGCAGTCTATGGGTCAAGTCTATCTCCCTGTCCACCTGCTGGCATGACACAGCGTCCACAAATAAAAAGACGTCAGTACGAATAATGTACTGAGTATGTAAATCATAATCAACATCATAATAGGAGCATAAGAAATAACGTAAGAAGTAGCACAAGATATAGCATAAGATGGGAGAACCAGGAGGTAATAGGGCCATTGTACCTCTATTGGCCATCATCATATTTATTTACTTGTCTTTCATAGGAACCTTCCATTTCCAATGTTTACTCATGCATATATACATAAATACACATATTCGTATTCGTATTTATACTGGTATCCATATCATACCCGACCATGAAGGTTCGGTGTTTCACATACCCGGCCATGACAAGGCTCGGTGATTATACATACCTGGCCCTACCAAGGCTCAGTGTTATCCGTACCCAACTGTAGTGGTGTGCGCGCGATAGGTATCATACCCGGCCATATAAGCTCGGTGTTACATAATAGTCGTACATACTTAAATCCGTATACGTAAGAGGTCATGAATATCATCGTCATCATTAATATCATCGTTTTCGTTATATCTATCCTTAGAGGATCAACTATCATATAAAAGAGGCAATAGAATCATGAACGTATCGAGAATCATAAACTTTGGTAATCTTAGAGATAGAGTCGTTTGGAAGACATTATGGAACTCATGAAAGGATATGTATAGAAAAGGAACCATGCCTTAATGAAAGAAGGGTTAGCCTTACATACCTCTTTGTCTCCTTAACTAATTAACGATCATCGGCGAACCTCGAACGATCTACATTAGAAGGATTCATACCATAGTTAAGCTTTAATGACACTCTTAAATTCGAGCTAGAACAATTCATGATCTAATGAAAATTGGGCAGCATTTCCCCTATTTTATCAACTTCCAGCATATTACAAAACAACTCCCAAACATCCATAATACACCGACAATATCATAATCAAGTAATCACATTCCATTAAGCCTTCAAAATTCATCCTCATGTTCAACTTATACCGATAACCTCACACCCATTTTAGCACGTTTTCATACAATGCTTCCTTATCACTATTACTGCCTTCCATAACAAGATTGTATCCATATTATACTAAAAATCATGACTCAAGTCATCTTATTACCCAAAAACAGCATAAAAACTACATTTAGAACTTATCTTCTACTTTCTCCTTCCATCCAAGTTGTTCAACAACTAAACACTGTTGATAACATGTAATAAGCATAAAAACTAACCTTTTATCTTATAAGAATGAGCTTCGGAGCAAGCTATAAACTTATATGAAAACCCTAGCAAGACTTCTAACACATGGGTATCTTGATTCTTGCCGCTTGAAATTTGGAGAGCTCTTGGATCTGATTTGGGAAAATAAAATGTCCAAATGAAGTGGAATGAAATATATAAAGTGTAACTTAAAATCCCGTCAGGCAATCCTGCGCCCATTTTGACGGGCAGTCAAATTTCTTACGGACCGTCAAAATGCTTCGTAGAACTGCCCAGTCAAATGTAGCTCACTATGACTATTTTACGCTGGGTTGGTGCAATTTGACAGGCCGCAGAAATTTCTGCGGTCCGTCAAAATTCTTGCGGGCCGTCAAACTGGTCCGTCAACAACAACATCAACAACCATGGCCACACACGACCAAGAAAACATTGAACAAGGCATCCATACCTAGGGGCAATGGCGTCTCTGCCTGAGTCTCCTCTGAAGGTGGAAATAAATGTGGGTACCGGAATTTCATGTCTTCTTCTGCCTCCCAAGTCATTTCCTCTCTATTATTATTTCTCCATAAAACTTTTACTGAAGCTACTTTTTTGGTTCTGAGTTTTTGTACTTGCCTATATAAAATGGCAATGGGGACTTCTTCATAAGACAATTGTTTAGTAGCTTGGACATCATCTATTGGCACAATTCTAGAAGAATCTCCAATGCACTTACGAAACATCGATACATGGAAAACTCGGTGAACTGACTCCAGATCAGAAGGTAGCTCTAATTCATAAGCCACCTGGCCTACCTTGCGTACAATCTCATAAGGTCCGATGTACCGGGGGTTAAATTTTCCCTTCTTGCCAAATCTCGTGACGCCCTTCGTTGGCGACACCTTCAAGAATACCCAATCTTTCACTTAGAACTCTAAGTCTCTTCGACGATTATCTGCATAGGATTTCTGACGACTCTGAGCTGTTAATAATCGATCCTGTATAAGCTTAACTTTCTCTATAGCTTGCTGGACCAAGTCTGGCCCAATTAATTTGGTCTCTCCTACTTCGAACCACCTAATTGGAGATCTACAGTTTCGCCTATATAAAGCCTCATACGGGGCCATTTGGATGCTAGAATGATAATTATTATTACATGAAAATTCAATAAGTGATAAGTGATCATCCCAACTACCTCCAAAATCCAATACATATGCCCGTAACATATCCTCGCAGTCTGAATGGTACGTTCAGCTTGTCCATCTGTATGTGGGTGAAATACCGTGCTAAGGCTCACCTGAGTCTCCAAACCTTCTTGGAAAGATTTCCAAAAATTGGCTGTAAACTGAGTCCTTCTATCGGAGATAATAGATACTGGGACACCGTGAAGTCGCACTATCTCTTCAACATAAAGGTTTGCATAATCTTCTGCTACATATGTAGTTCTGATTGGTAAGAAATGCGCTGTCTTCGTGAGTCTATCCACAGTCACCCATAGAGAATCACACTTACGTCGGGAACGGGGTAAGCCTGTAATGAAGTCCATGTTAATTACTTCCCATTTCCAAGTTGGAATTTCCATAGCTTGCAACAATCCACCCGGTTTTTGGTGCTCAATTTTCACTTGCTGATAGTTAGGACATTGAGCGACGAATTCCACTATATCTTTCTTCATCCCACTCTACTAGTATATATATTTAAGGTCATAATACATTTTTGTTGCTCCTAGGTGAACAGGATAACGGGAACAATGGGCTTCCCTCAATATTTGGTGGCGTAACCCTGTAACATCAGTAACACATAACCTGCCTCGGCATCGGAGAACTCCATCTCCAAAAATCTCAATTGATGACTTCTCCTTATGAGGCAGTGTATTTCTGTAATGAATTAGCATGGGATCTTCGTATTGACGCTCTTTCACTTCCACTACTAGTGACGGACCGTTGCATTTTGAATGATAGCTCCCATACTGCCTGAGTCCACTACTCGAACTCCTAGGCTAGCTAACTGTTGGAGCTCACGAGCTATCTCTCTTTTCTCTGGCTGGACATCGCATAAACTTCCCATGCATCTATGTCTAAGAGTATCAGCCACAACATTTGCTTTCCCGGGATGATACAGGATGTCAACATCATAGTCTTTCAACAATTCTAACCACCGCCGTTGCCGTAAATTCAATTCTTTCTGCTTGAAAATATACTGAAGGCTCTTATGATCTGTATAAATATCAACATGGACGCCATACAAATAATGTCTCCACATCTTCAATGCATGAATTACTGCAGCCAATTCAAGATCATGGGTCGGATAATTTTTCTTATGTTTTTGCAACTGTCTCGAAGCATACACAATCACCTTACCATGTTGCATCAACACACAGCCTAGCCCAACGACTGAAGCATCACAATAGACAACATAACGTTCTGATCCCTCTGGAAGTGTCGGGGCCCAGGGCGTAAATTAATCTATCCTTTAGCTCTTGGAAACTACGTTCACAAGCATCTGTCCATTGAAATTTGGTTGATTTCTGGGTTAGCTTCGTGAGTGGTGCAGAAATAAAAGAAAATCCCTCTACAAATCTGCTGTAATAACCTGCTAAGCCCAGAAAACTACGAACTTCCGTAGGAGTTGTGGGCCTTGGCCAAGTCTTCATGGCCTCAATCTTTTGGGTATATACCCGAATACCATCGACTGAAATAATATGCCCCAAAAAGGTCACTGAGTTCAACCGAAATTCACACTTAGAAAATTTGGCAAATAACTCTCGTGTTTGAAAAACTCTAAGAACGGTACGCAAACGATCCGCATGTTATGCCGCGGACCTAGAATATACCAGGATATCATCGACGAACACAATCACAAATAAATCTAGGAAGGGCCTGAACACATTGTTCGTCAAATCCATAAATACTGTCGGTGCATTAGTTAGACCGAATGACATTACACGGAACTCAAAATGGCCGTATCTAGTTCTGAAGGCTGTCTTAGGAATATCTTTCTCCCTAACTCGCACTTGATGATACCCGGATCTCAAATCTATCTTTGAAAATCATTTGGCGCCTTGCAATTGGTCAAATAAATCATCAATTCTCGGAAGCGGATATTTATTCTTGATTGTCACCTTATTTAGTTGTCGATAGTCAATGCACATTCGCAAGGAGCCATCTTTATTTCGCACAAACAACACGGGTGCTCCCCACGGGGAAGAACTAGGCCTAATAAAATCTTTTTCAAGCAAGTCCTTCAATTGCTCCTTCAACTCCTTTAACTTTGCGGGAGCCATCCTATAAGGAGGAATGGATATGGGTTTTGTGTCTGGTAGCACATCAATAGATAGCAAAATCAATCTCCCGTTCGGGAAGGAGACCTGAAAGCTCTTCCGAGAATACATCCAAAAACTCATTCACAATAGGGACATACTGAAAAGTTGGCGATTCAGCTTCTACATATTGAACCCGAACTAGATGGTAAATACAACCTTTTGCGATCATTTTCCTTGCCTTGCCTGACCCGAATCGCCTCCGAACTGAGAACCTGAAGCCCTGAAACCCTGACTTGGCCCGGAGTAAATAGATCTATCAAATCTCTGTCCTGTAAACCGTGGAGGCGCACTAGTCATAGAATGGCCTGAATGCCTAGAAAACTGCTGTCTTTTCTAGCCTCTAAACTCACTCATCGGACCCGAAGATCTAGCCCTCTTGCTATACCCTCCGTCATGCTCACGCTCACTTCTTTGTTGTTGTTAGCTTTCCTCTAAATTCTGGGCATGGGCTTGAATGCGTGAAATTTCCATGTTGGCCTGAAGGGACGCAGTCAAGCATCTATCCATAAAATATAGCCCTAGGCCTCTCACAAATCGGTGCACTCGGTCACCCATATCCGCTACTATGGCCGAAGCATACCTAGCCAAAGAATTGAAGCGAAGACTATACTATAAGGCACTCATACTTCCTTGCCTAAGATTGAAGAACTTATCGGCTCTAGCCCGCCGAACCTCTGGAGGTAAGTAATGTCAGAGGAAGGCAACCACAAATTCTTACCATACCGGGAGAGGTGCATTGACTCCCCGTGAAACCATCCAAACCGTATACCAATGAACCGCGACATCTCGGAGTCTATAGGATGCTGACTCGACCGATTCAATGTCTGAAGCATGCATTAACTGAAGTGTCCTCAAAATCCCATTAATAAAGTTTTGAGGGTCTTTATCCGGCTTTGACCCAAAGAATTCCAGAAGGTTGAAGCAAATAAAATCACGGGCCTTTGCACTAACAGCCCTATCACCTTGCCCTGTACCTTGCCACTGAGTCTGAGCACCAACTAACTGAGTAAGTAAATGAATGGCCTCTTTCACATCTTGGCCTGAAGCGTCCGGTGGAGGAGCTGGGGGTGCTGGAGCTGGGGTTGAGGCACCCTCGTGCTCCTCAGAAATAGGCACTGAGTGGGGGGACTGAGATTAAGCCGTATTCTGGGACTCACCTTCCTCTATATCCGTTAGCGGTACCCTTTCAGCCCGCTTTTCTGCCACTGTCTTGCCCTTTTGGGTTGCCATAGCTTTTCTCTTTACAGGCATTTCTGAAATACATAATACACGGTTAGGGAAAAAGAAATCCTTAAATCATGGCTCTATCACACGGTCTTATAAAGAAAGAAGGTCATTTATTCCTAAAATGCCAGCAACCTCCTGTTTATAAGTGTGGCGCGCAACACACCCATTAACAAGACTCTACTGGACACAGCTCGTAGACACACCCTAGGACAGAACTGCTTTGATACCACTTTTGTCACGACCCAACCGGAGGGCCATGACGGGCACCCGATACTAACCCACCCGACCACCTCTTATCGTACATTCATATTCCCATCTAGGTGAGCCACATGGCTTACTCATGATTTCTATACATCCATAATATTTCTCACATCGGGCAACGACACGTATATATATCATCATCAATAACAATGCCCATGTCTATATACACAAGCCGACGAGGCTAACAAAATAATATACAAAATATGAGCAGACAAGGCTGCAAGCCATCTGACCATACACAACTGTCTATGAGCCTCTAAGAAGAGTATGTAACATCATATAGGCGGGACAAGATCCCGCCATGCCCATACGTATGTACACAAAAGAATAATACCCAAAAGCTACAGCACCGAATCAAATAGAGCTCCTTTATGCAGTCTCTCACACAAGTAGTCTATGGGTCAAGTCTATCTCCCTGTCCACCTGCGGGCATGACACAGCGTCCACAAACAAAAGGACGTCAGTACGAATAATAGACTGAGTATGTAAAGCATAATCAACATCATAATAGGAGCATAAGAAATAACGTAAGAAGTAGCATAAGATATAACATAAGATGGGAAAATCAGGAGGTAATAGGGCCATTGTACCTCCATCGGCCATCATCATATTTATTAATTTGTCTTTCATAGGAACCTTCCATTTCCAATGTTTACTCATGCATATACACATACATATACATATTCGTATTAGTATTTATACTGGTATCCATATCATACCCGACCATGAAGGTTCGGTGTTTCACATACCCGGCCATGACAAGGCTCAGTGATTATACATACCTGGCCCTACCAAGGCTCAATTTTATCCGTACCCAACTGCAGTGGTGTGCGCGAGATAGGTATCATACCCGACCATATAAGCTCGGTGCTGCATAATAGTCATACATACTTAAATCCGTATACGTAGGAGTTCATGAATATCATCGTTATCATTAATATCATGGTTTTAATTACATCTATCCTTAGAGGATCAACTATCATATAAAAGAGGCAATAGAATCATGAACGTATCGAGAATCATAAACTTTGGTAATCTTAGAGATAGAGTCGTTTGGAAGACATTATGGAACTCATGAAAGGATATGTATAGCAAAGGAACCATGCCTTAATGAAAGAAGGGTTAGCCTTACATACCTCTTTGTCTCCTTAACTAATTAATGATCATCGGCGAACCTCGAACGATCTACATTAGAAGGATTCATACCATCGTTAAGCTTTAATGACACTCTTAAATTCGAGCTAGAACAATTCATGATCTAATGAAAATTGAACAGCATTTCCCCTATTTCATCAACTTCCACCATATTACAAAACAACTCCCAAACATCCATAATACACCCACAATATCATAATCAAGTAATCACATTCCATTAAGCCTTCAAAATTCATCCTCACGTTCAACTTATACCAACAACCTCACACCCATTTTAGCACGTTTTCATACAATGCTTCCTTATCACTATTACTACCTTCCATAACAAGATTGTATCCATATTATACTAAGAATCATGACTCAAGTTAGCTTATACCCAAAAACATCATAGGAACTACATTTAGAACTCATCTTCTACTTTCTCCTTCCACTCAAGTTGTTCAGCAACTAAACCTTCGTGATAACATGTAATAAGCATGAAAACTAACCTTTTATCTCATAAGAATGAGCATTGGAGCAAGCTATCAACTTATATGAAAACCCTAGCTTTAATAGCCAAAGAATTCTTGAAGTCTACTAACCCTAGCAAGACTTCTAACACATGGGTATCTTGATTCTTGCCTCTTGATATTTAATCTCCCTTGGATTTTGGCTTGGATTAGTTTATGGAGTTGAAGAGAGGGTTTTTGGAGAGATCTTGGATCTGATTTGGGAAAATAAAACGTCCAAATGAAGTGGAATGAAATATATAAAGCGTAACTTAAAATCTCGTCGGGCAATCCTGCGCCCATTTTGACGGGCCGTCAAATTTCCTACGCACCGTCAAAATGCTCCATAGAACTGCCCACTCAAATATGGCTCACCGTGACTGTTTTACGCTGGGTTGGTGCAATTCGACGGGCCGCAGAAATTTCTGCGGTCCGTCAAAATTCCTGCGGACCGTCAAACTGATCCGTCAAAATTTTATGCTCAGACAGTCTGTATTAAAACACCCATAACCTTTTACTCCGATGTCACATTGATGAACGATTTGTTGCGTTTGAAACTAGACTCGATGAACTTCAATTTGGATAAAAGAAACACACCAAAACTCCTCATATTTTAGGAGATATACTTCTCCCCATTTGGACCAAAATCCTGTCAAAAATTTTTGCCAAGTTTACACAAAGTTCAAACAAACTCCATTCTTTAATTTGCTTGTCCTCAAATCCTTCCATAGCTTATTTCATGGGCCTAAACCCCCATAACCATAATATGGGAACATATAATCTCATATATCCTAGAAGGTAACTCCAGTTTCCACGATTAGGACAACTAACACCTAACGAATCTTAACAGACGAAACTACGAGGTGTAATAGTAAAGCACATGTAGAGTTAGCGATTGTCAGAGACACCATGTTACGCCTTCGGGTGTGAAGTTGGGATGGATTCTTAGGTTGGTATTGTTGTTGACTATGGCTTGTCGCCTTATTGCGTTCTATTGAGTTGTTTCCTTTTTGTGATTTGTTGGCTTTGTAACGGTTCACTTTTTATGTGGTGTTAATTCATATAAGGCTACAACGAACTCATTGGTACTTTTTCGGACTTTGTTTTGAAAAGGGTTGCCACCTAATTTTTAGGAAATTAGAAAAATTGGGGTGAAGGGTGTTATACCTCAGAATTTTGGGTTGTTGTACGATGAATAGACTAACGCAAGTTAAGGTGTACATGATGTCCCTACAAGTAAGAAGGGATACTTAGTGATTCTAATTAAGATTCCAGAGGCATTGGAGGCAAGAGAAGAAAGTTCGACGAAGAAAGTGGAGTATAAGTCCCGATTTGGAAAGGTTTCGCAAACTATCGAGCTAAGTATTATTTGGTGATGTCTTGAGGAGAAGTTATAAGGCTCCCTATATGATTAATGAAGTATTATACAAGTGCCAAGAAGGTTCCATAGATTTAGAGGTTAAACAAAACAACGAGAATAATTTCGGAGAAATATGAGTTAAACGACCACTTATACGGTCCATATAAGGGTCTGTATAACCTTTCCAGAGAAGGGTCACTCCCTAAAAGTATTATACAGTCAATTATATGGACCGTATAAGTATACGTATAAAACCTGACAGGCAGCTTTTAAATTTTTATATAAAGAGGACCCAAGTTCATTTTTCTCATTTCTCATCTTCTCCATCACTCTCAAAACCTCTAGAATATTCCATACATGATATTAACATATCCAAGAGAAATCAAAGATTAATTAGCAAAAAATCAAGAGATTCAAGTGGGAAGAGACTCACTAGGGTTAAGAGAAGTCAAGGTTTCCTTTGGAATTGAAGTTGGGGTTTTCTCAAGTGGAGTATCTTCATCCAAAGATCATTCATACATAATAAATGGTGAGTTTTACATCTATTTCATATTCTTACAAGTATTGAGTGGTTGAAAGACTTGGATTAGAGAAGAAAGTAGAATATGGAGCCCAAATGTGGAAATAATGACATTCTTGACTAGTAACTTGACTTGAATCATAGTTCTTGATATGCCATGAGTATAATCTTATTATGAATGATGCTAATGTCATTAAAGAAGTATTATGTGAAGAATGAGTATGGTGTTGTGTTGTGGCTATGGTTGTGGAGGATTTTGAAAGGGAATTATGACGATTGAATAATGTTTAACTTGAAGAAGTTTATTGATTATGATATTATGGGTGTTGCTATTGATGCTTGGGAGTTGTTTATCACATGGAGGGAGTTGTTGAAACAAAGAAAATGCTGCCCAATTTTTGTTAGCCCTTAATTGTTTTAGTTGAGACTTAAGTTATGTTCCATGATAAAGATGATGATAATGATGCTATAATGGGCTTGATATTCATATATTTATGATTCCATTGATGTTATTTCTTGTTGTTGCCTCACCTCGTGATATTAGTTCCTTCAAGGTGAGACATAGCGATGATGATTGTTCTATAATGTAATCGGAGGTTCCCGACCTTACGTCACTACGATAGAGTTACAGCTTTTACTTGAGCTCTCATGTATGCTTCATATTATGTATATGTAAGATTACACCGTGCCTAGTTGGCTGGGCAGACACCACTACGATAGGCGTAGTGGGCAGCTATGATGATTATTACACTATGCCTATATGGCCGGGCAGACACCACTAGTGGGCGGCGTGAGATGTTTGCCCCGGACATGGACTAATGATGATTACACCATACCTATATAGTCGGGCAGCTTATACATATGTATATATGATATGATGTTATTTAATGTAAAAGCTAGCATGCATGATTCAGCCCTAAGAGTCAATCAGTTATGGGTTATCCCTTCACTTTATGTTCTCTCATTTCTATATTATGTTGATATGCATGCCTTACATACTCAATACATTGTTCGTACTGACGTCCTTTCTTTTATGGATGTTGTGTTCATGCTCACAGGTAGACAGGGAGATGGTCCGAATTCTTAGGTGCTTATCAGCAGTTGTACAGGAGCACCCCACTACTCCGGAGGTGCAGCCTATTGGTATATTCTTTTGTGTACATATTTGGGGCATGGCGGGGTCCTGTCCCGTCCTTATGATTTCAGTATTCCAGTTAGAGGCTCGTAGATACTCATGTGTGGGTAGTAGATGTTATGTGACCTCTTCAGTGTATATTTTGTATATCATTTTGTAGCCCCGTGGGCTTATGTACATTTATGTTTGGGAGATGTTGACGATCGTTTTATGATAAGTTTTGTGGTGAGAATGATATGTGTCCAGGTTGAGTATGATAGATAGCATGATGAGTGGTGCTCAGTAGCCAGCTCCGGGTACACGTCATGGCCTACTAGTTGAGTCCTGACAAAAGTGGTATCAGAGCAGTTTCATCCTAGGGTGTGTCTACGGGCTGTGTCCAGTATAGTGTTGTTTATGGCTGTGAAGCGCGCCACACTTATAAACAAGAGGCTGTGGGGAATTTAGGAATAATGATCGTCTTTCTTCTTCATAGATCGTGCAATAGAGCTGTGTTATAAGGTTTCTTTTTTTCCTAATTGTGCGTTATAATTTCAACGATGCCGGTAAAGAGGAAAGCAACAGCCGCCCAGAAGGGCAAGACTGCGATAGGAAAGTGGAATGAACAGGAGTCCCCGGTAAATGTAGAAGAGGGTGAGTCCCACAATGAGGCTCCATCTTGGACTTCCTATACTCCGCCCATATTAGAGGGGCATGAAGGGGCCTCTGCTCCAGCTCCAGTGCCTCCAGTTCCTCCACCGGGTACTTCGAGCCAGCAAATGACCGAGGCTATTCAGTTATTGGTCCAGTTAGTTGCTGCTCAAGCTCAGCGACAGAGTGCAGGTCCAGGTGACAGGGCGGCTAGTGCGGCCAGAATTTTTCGGGTCAAAGCCGGATGAAGCCCCGCAGGGCTTTATAGATGGGATGCTGAGGACTTTGAGAATGATACATGCTTCCGATACTGAGTCAGTGGAGTTAGCATCTTATAAGCTGCGGGATGTAGCCGTTCTATGGTATAATAATTGGATATCTTCGAGGAAGGAAAATGCACCTCCTCTGTGTAACACCTCGGAAAATTTTTCGTTAATGCACAGTGAATAGACTAACGAAGAGCACGAAGTATGTGGTATTGCAATAAGTAAGGACTGACATTTGATGACCCTAATTAAGATTTCAAAGACATTCGAGGTAAGAGGATAAAGTTTGCCAAGAGAAAGCAAGGCATACGATAGGTATCGGAAAGGATTTACGAGTAACAAGTTAATAATGATTTAATGATACTTTGGAGAAGAGTTATAAAGTCCCTTAGATTATTAATGAGGTGATAAACAAGTGTCAAGAAGGTTCCATAAGGATTGGAGATCAAACAAGTCGACGAGAATGAGTTCGGGAGGCGGGCATTATACGGCCCAACATCCGTCGTATAAATTATACTGGCCGTATGTTTGGCCGTATAATCAGCCCAGATGGCCAGCCTCACTGGACCAAAAGTACGACCAAACATATAGTCAGTATAATTTATACGGACCGGATGTTGGTCCGTAGAAAATGGTCGGGACAGATTTGAGTATTATTAATAAGGGGTCCAATGTTATTTCATTTCATTTCCCCTTCACACCCCTTCTCTCTAGAACTCTCTAGAATACTTCTCCACACTTCTCCCACAAGAATTCAAGGGATATTAGTGAACAACTTCATCAAACCAAGAGAATCAAGAGTAAGAAACCCATTAAAGTTCATCCAAGACCAGGAATCCAAGTGAAGGTGAAACTAGGGTTTTCCTCAAGTGAAGTGCTTCCACCCAAGGGTCATTCCTACACCATCTAAGGTAAGTTCTATGGTATTTCCATGTTGTTTAAGGTATTGAGAAGTTGAAACACTTGGATTGTGGAAGAATCTGGAAAACGGGTCATGAATGTGGGAATAGTATCATTTTTGAGTAATAGTTTGGATTGAGTCATGATTCTTGGTATGTTGCGATTATGGTTATGTTATAAATGATGTTAAGAACATGGAATAGACATTGTATATGAATGAATGTAATCGTGTGTTATGACCATGGATATGGATGATTGGAAGTGAATTGAGAAGTAAGGATAATGTAGGTGAATAAAGACTATTGTTATGATGTTGTGAATGTTATTATTGATGTTTGGGAGTTGATATATGATATGGAGGAATTCGTATAAATAAAGGAGATGCTGTCCAATTTTCTCTAGCTTTAGTCATGTATGCTAAGCTATCGATTTTCTAATGATAATATAACTCTAATGAAGGTAGAAACGTGAGCATTGAAGGAGAACGTGCAAGTGATAGAATAGTTGAACGGAAAGGTATGTAAGGCTAACCCTTCTTTCATAAGGCATGGTTCTTTGACCAAATATCTATTCTTCTACGAGTCTATGATGTCCTCCAAATGATTTTATCTTTAAAAGCTACTAAGCTCATGATTCTTAATATGT
>NW_026725649.1:0-57033 GCF_029784015.1 Lycium ferocissimum
AACGGGACGATATGGCAAGACCATTGTCGAGACGGATTTGGTGTTCTAGGTAAGTTAGAAGCCTGTGTTGGATATATAGTAAGGGTTAAAAAAAAAAAAAAAAAGACATAAAGCACAAAGGGATACTGCGTGCATACGACTTCACCCTGGAAAATAATGGGATCCTTAAGCGACAAAGACGGTAAGCATAAGGAACAGATGATGCAATATAATTTTATCAAGAGAAGCAGATTGTACAGGTTGAGATAAAAATATTATTACAAGAGAATTTTGGACACTGATCGGTGGAATATAAATGCCACCTAACGGAGGATTTGGAATAACTACGAGTGCCGAATAATTATTGGGTCGAAATAAAAGACTTTTTTTTTTCTCGGTGGGAGATGTGTTACGAGGACGTTTCGGAATCTGTCAAGACTTCAACTTACTCCAAATTATGTGCTGAAGGTGTCACACCCCGACCTTACTAGGGTGTGATGGGCACCCGACCCATACCGGAGCCGAGCGAACCCACAGACTCTTTTTACGTACAATTTTTTTTTTTTTGATTTTTGGACCTCTAAATCAAATAAACACGAAATACATAATAAAGCTTTCAAATCTAATAAAATCTATATCTATGTAAAACTTATATCATAATACAAACGGACACATCGGCTGATGGAGCCGCTGGCAGACTGACTCCCCATACCCACGACTCTGTCTGCAAAGTCTCTAACATCAATCCAGAAATCCTAGCATACAAGCTCTGACTCGGCAACACTCCAGAAATACGTAGAGCTTGCCAACTCCGCTGGAACATCTTCTATGATAGCTTTTGCTCATCTGGGTGTACCTGCGCGGCATGAAACGAAACTGCATAGAAGAGGGGGTCGACGAGCAATGTCTTGAGTATGTAAGGCATGAATAGTAACATAATAGGAGATACAGCTTTAAGTAGCAACATAGTAAAAACTGTACTTATGAGTAATAACAGAATGGAACTGTAGAACATATCATGTGCTATAAAAGTAACCTGTACATCTGAGTGCCACTTAAGGTGGAATCATGCTGTTACACCTCGCATTTTGTGCGTAGTCGGAAAAATTGGAAATAATTCGGAATGGTAAGAAATAAGGCTTAAATTGGATCCTACTTAATGTGCATGTGATGCCTAAGGAAACATTGATGCGGAAATGTTAAGGAAGGTTAAAGGAAAAATTGGAACCTTGTAAATTAGTCCCGTGAATTTCCAAGAGCGACCCATCATCAATTGGGCTAAAAAAAAAATGAAAACTAAGGCCCAAGGTATAGGGGTGGCCGGCCATACAATGGCCTTGGCCAAGTCCATGAAGGGGTCATGTGCTTTACATGTGACCAACTAATTAATTATAAGAAGGAGTGGCTTCAAGAAAATTCAAGAAACAAAGAAAGAGAGAACAACACAAGAGAAGAGCAAAAATTTGGAGACCATTCGGCTGACCATAGTGCAATTCACCCCTCAAAAATCTTGTTCCAAAAATTGGTATCTTGTGATTTTCCTACTAAATTAAGTGTCCTTTACAACTTGGTGTAGTTGGTTTGGAGGAAGGAGCACTCATTTCTCCAAGTTGACAAGTTGTTCTAGTGAAGAAGCTTGAAGAGTAAGGTAAGAATTCACCCCTTCTTATTGTGTTATGAAGGTTTGCTTGTATTGTGGTATGTAGAAAGGAGTTGGAAGTATAGAAATATGGAAGTTTGCATGGCGGAAGTGAATGCATGTAAGTGGCCGTGTGTGTCCTAGTGTGTAGTATGACTATGTTGAATTCTATGTTATATTTTAGTTGTGGATATTGTGAAATTAGTATTGGAAGTGAAAGTTGAACAAAAATGGGTTAGAGTGGGAAAAAATGTATGTTGGCCGTGGGTTATAGGGGTGATGAACTAAAGTTGAACACAATCCTTCTTTTTCATTCAGTAGAATTGAACTAATTATGTTACGACTGTTTCGACAAGTCATTTAAGTACCTAGAACTTGTACATATGAAATCCGATAATCTTATACCTATCATAAATGACGTCATAAGGTCCATTATGCGTCGTTGGGTACGCCACCTTACTTGACCCGAGGCGGACCCACTATTTTCGAGCCTTGGCCTGATATTCCGTCTAATCTGTCTACGAATGATCACCAAAGGAGACTTTTAGCTATCCTTTCTAATTTCCAAATAACAGCGGCTATAAATATTTTATTGACTCTTATAACCTATTTTGCTACTTGGAACGATTTCAGAAAAGTTATTTTGACGCATATTACTGTGACCTCCGGAAAGATTATGTTATGATTTTGTTAAACGTCCGCTATACGACCTACCATCTGGATTATGCTATCGAGTCTTTGTAAATGTTCTATATTTTATATTGCATTAGTT
Organism: Lycium ferocissimum; assembly: GCF_029784015.1. Classification (NCBI taxonomy): domain Eukaryota; kingdom Viridiplantae; phylum Streptophyta; class Magnoliopsida; order Solanales; family Solanaceae; genus Lycium; species Lycium ferocissimum. The sequence goes on from NW_026725649.1 coordinate 2,391, forward strand.
TCTCACTACTCCGCTCGTGGATGCCTCAATGTTTCCTTCACTGAGCCGGGCCGGGGATATGTTATCATGCGTATTTCTCTGCATTGTTCGCCGCGCCCCGGTGTGAGGGGGCAGGTATAATACGTGCATGGGTTGTGGTGTATGATGTGCCATGTACGCTTATGCTGATATTTGTTGATTATGTTCTGATATGGCCATTTGATATGATATGATCTGTTATGGTTTGTGGCGCCAGTGTCGGGGGGACCACGTTCCGATTGCCGAGTCCCTAACGGGCGGCTTTTGGCATATGTTTTCTGCATGCATTATTCATGATTTACGATATACTTTTTGATTATCTATGTATCTCGTTCATTCTCCGCATGTTTCGTTACGATCTTAATTTTATTTATTACGGTCTCGTTTTTACATATTCAGTACATTTTTCGTACTGACCCCCTTTCTTCGGGGGCTGCGTTTCATGCCCGCAGGTACAGACACACGCTTTGCAGATCCGCCCGCGTAGGTTATCTACCAGCTATCTCACAGCGCTCCTTTGTCCGGAGCTCGTATTTTGGGTACAGTCTTTTCTGTTATGTGTACATATGAATTTCATGGGTACGATGGGGCCCTATCCCGTCTTATGTTTATGTTTTCAGTCTGTAGAGGTCTGTAGACATGTGTTGTGGGTTCTGTATATGTTTGTGAGTTTTGTGTACGTTGGGGATTGTATATATATTTTGTGACGGCCTGATCGGCGTTCGTGCGCCGTACTCACTTTTATGCGCCACCTATATTATTCTTTAATTACTATATTTGTTTATTTCGCTATTAAGTTAATTTAGAACCGGTATAAGTACCGGTGCCCAGCTAGGGTACTAGTCACGGCCTAGGGGGTTGGGTCGTGACACATGCATGCTTACTGTAACCCTTATATGCATACATAACCTGTCTGGATCGCATAATCATCATTAGCCCGCGTCCGGGCCTCCCGCGTCCGGGGTAATCATCTCATGCCGCCCACTAGTGGTGATCATGCCCGGCCCTCTAGGCTCGGTGTAAACATAGCAGCCCGCCTTAGCGGTGACATGCCCGGCCATATATGCGCGGTATAATCATCCAATAGCTGCCCGCCTTAGCGGTGACATGCCCGGCCATATAGGCACGGTGTAACTATCACAACTTAAGCATGCATAAGAGCCCAATGAAAAGCTATAACTTTATCGGAGTGACGTAAGGTCGGTGTCACACCCCGACCTTACTAGGGTGTGATGGGCACCCGACTCTCCTCAGAGTCGAGCGAACCCTTAGACATTCGCGTAATAAAACTTGCCATTTCGAAAACTTTTTAAAACATGAATCTTTTCAACATAGAAAACTGTTTTATCCAGGTTACGAAAACCTTCGATCCAATCACATAAATTTTTACCAACTAACAACATCGAAAATACGCACTCTTTTAACATCATATCCGGTTCGCGTTCCTCGACACTCTCTCCACGGGACACCTGCCCCGCAAAGTCTCTAGAATGTACAATGCTACGACATCGGGACTCGTCCGGCAACACTCCGAATCGAAATGGAGCTCGCCAATCACCGGAACACTCCTAGCAAAGTCTTTCACTCGTCGGGTGTACCGCGTGGCATGAAACGCAGCCCCCCGAAGAAGGAGGGTCAGACGGAATATGTCTTGAGTATGTAAAGCGATAACAAATAATAACCATAGCTTAATTTAGTAAGGAAGAAATCACAATCACGCATTACGTGCACCTTCGCTTAAGAGAAAACATAGATAAATACACAGAGTCTCAACAAGCTTTAAGTAACTAATCGCAATCCAACTAACGAATCCAGAGTAAATAATGTAATACATCACATGCGCCGCTTCCGGCAAAATAATGATAGCCCCTTGCCGGGCGCTTCCGGCTCGATATCAATAATGGCCCCTTCGGGCAGCCGCTTCCGGCTCAATATCAATAATGGCCCCTTCGGGCAGCCGCTTCCGGCTCGATATCATATCAATGGTGGCCCCTTCGGGCATTGCCGCTTCCGGCATAATAATAAAGATGGCCCCTTCGGGCATGCCGCTTCCGGCATAACAATAATCACGGCCCCTTCGGGCATAATAGTAATGATAATGTAAACATAAGTAGTAAGTGAAATGAAGTAGTAAAACCTCGCACCCCTTTCGGAGTGGTTTGGAAAAATAGCTCACTCGGTCATAGGCGAGGCCATAGTGCTCCCGGACGTGAGGGCGAGGCCATAGCACACTCGGTGATCGGGTGAGGCCACGGCTCGCTCGGACACGGACCGAGGCTATAGCACACTCGAGGCATAAGTGAGGCCACCGCACCCCCGCCGGAGTGGTTTTAGAAAGTCTAAATATTAAAATCTCACACCCATTCGGAGTGGTTTTTAAAAAGTCTAAATATTAAAATCTCACACCCCCATCGGAGTGGTTTTAGAAAAATCAATTTTGTGTTTCTTTGTACAAAACTAGTTCTTTTAAAAATCATTGGTGAATCACAAACGCGTTTCCGAAGTCATTTTTGGAAAACCGAAGTAATAATCATATTAGAAACATTGTCACACCACCACGTACATTATGGAACATAATGAGGTAGCTAAACAAGCGGCCCTTGGTAGTCGGGTCCTACTCATGCAAGTTCTAAATGTTTAGGGAGTTCTTCCATCATTTCACACAATTCCTAATTCAATTCTACTGAATGAATAGTAGTTAATTTCAATCTCGAATTTCTAAGAAAGGAATTGTCCCCGAGGCACATATTCAAGCCTACTACATCTAAGACATGCCAAGAAAGGAAAGTGAGGCCTTACATACCTTTTCCCGCCTCTTACGCCACTCCAAATCCCAGTTCCCAAGTTCGCCAAAATCTGCAATTTGGTCGCATTTACCGATTACTATTCATGAGACTTAAAGTTTCAATCTTGCCTCAATACTTGTCTGCCGAAATTTAAGATTTCCCCGTAAACACACCATCCAGAGGATATGGCTCGGCCCAAATATCAACAACAATCGAGAATGGAACTCGGCCCATTATTAACAACACTTCCAACAATACTTGCAATACTCATAACAATTTAATCCAATTTAATTCACATAATATTCCAACAATTTAATCAACATGCTACTTCCCGAAACCTTCCAATTCAACAATAACCATACATTTCATCATCACTCATGTACGCTAACTTCAACGCAACTTTCATTCTTTATCGCATAATCCATGACGACAACTAGAATGTCAAGTAACATCAATTTACATTAACCTACCAAAACACCTATAATTCGACCATGACCATTTCTTACATACTTTCATACATTTCTATCCATTTCTATACATAACATCAACAACAAACACATTACATAAAATTAATCTATTATCCGCATACTACATCACACATATACGACTCAACATCAACATCATTCTTCTACGAACTCCATTCATTTCTTGACATTGGAATATATACAAATCATTCATGACAACAACAATCCACATGCTACATAGAATCACTTCATCTCCTTCTAGCCACACACCCTATTCGGCCACACTATATATATACACATCTCATGAATTCCATTCATCTCCACACTCTACAACACACAAACCATGCATAGTATATGAAAGAGGAGATGGAATCCTTACCTTTTTCCTCCAACTTCTTTACTTGTCCCAAATGCGAAAACGATGAAACCAACGGTTTATCTTCCGAGATAATTATACCACGTCGAAGAGCGTCTTGAACTTAATAAGAATACAAGAGAATTACAATTTTTGGACCAAGATTGAAGGCTAGGAATTTTTTCTCTTTCCTTTTCTCTTCTCTTTCTCTTGTTGTTTTCCTCTCTTCTTTTCTTTCTTTGAATGCAACGGAAAGTTTTGGAATCTGTTTTTCTGGAAAAAAAAAAAATAAGGTTCTGTCCCTTTTAAAAACTGCCAACGTCGGGTTACGTAGCTACGCATACTGTAGCTACAACTTCCACTTAGCACTGTAGCGGTACCGCGGGATTCTTGTTCCTGCGTCGATAGTTCAGTTTGTAACGTCTATAATTCTCTACTCCGATGTCCTATCAATGAACGGTTTGTTGCATTACAAACTAGACTCGACGAACTTCATTTTAGGCTTTTAAAACACCTTAAAACTCCACATATACTATGAGATATGCGCCTCCATAGTTGACTTAAAAATTTCGCCCAGCATTTCCCAAATTTTCGTCGAACTTATTTTCTTCAATTTACTCGATCTCGAAATATTCCAACGCACAAAATGCGGGATATAACATCCTTCCCCCCTTTAGAACATTCGTCCTCGAATGTTCAACTAACGTATAGGGGCTTAAGAATCTCGATTTAAACTTTTCCTTCTTGTCATCCCCTTTACTCGACTTGTAACATTCTAGATACATTACCTCGTGTCGTCTCTTAATCTTTAACTCAAACCCTTCCTTATTCATCCCATAGCTTGTTTTTTCCTTTTCACACTTACCTTTGTATTCTAGCTACATAAATCACATCATAGCCTTGGCCACTTTCTCACTAGGCCTTACTTACTTTTATGATAATCCCCGTTACATTCACATTATACCTTACAAACCGTCTTATCAATACATTCACACACATCACGATTCCTTCCCTTTACTCTTGTCTTGGTCATACTATTAAGGCGACTTTTCAAGTCACATCACAAACCCATACCTCATTCTCTCTTGTTAACTCAAGAAATTTCGGCGAAGTTTCCTTTATATTTCTTACTGCCTAAAAACCTAACACGAAATACCAACAATGCCTCGCGGGGCCAACATACATATACACATTTTATATCATATCACACGGGGCTCCCAATATCGTCACCAAGTACACAAATAATAAACACTTGCCTTCTATGCCCAACTTTTAAGAAGGCACTCATTACACTTTCTTGTCTACTTTCCCCCTTTAGGCTCTAACTCGTATTTCAATCGCAACCGCAATTTCTTTCCCAACATATATCTTTCATACCTTTACTTACCGGTATACTTTGTGACTTCCAACATCATCAATCACATTCTTCTATCAGCGTCATTCCTCAGCTGCAATCACAAATTAGGGTAAGGAGTCCCGTCTAAAAATGACTTGGCACTATGGCACGATCTCGGATATGAAAGAAGAGTAACCAACCTAAATGCCCCGTAGCCTATTGTTTATAAATGTGGCGCGCAACACACCATAAACAAGACTCTACTAGACACGACTTTGCATGACAACCCCTAGGACGGACAATTAATTACCACTTTGTCACACCCCGACCTTACTAGGGTGTGATGGGCACCCGACTCTCCTCAGAGTCGAGCGAACCCTTAGACATTCGCGTAATAAAACTTGCCATTTCGAAAACTTTTTAAAACATGAATCTTTTCAACATAGAGAAAACTGTTTTTATCCAGGTTACGAAAACCTTCAGTCAATCACATAAATTTTTACCAACTAACAACATCTGAAAATACGGACTCTTTTAACATCTATATCCGGTTCGCGTTCCTCGACACTCTCTCCACAGGACACTGTCTGCAAAGTCTCTAGAATGTACAATGCTACGACATCAGGACTCGACCTGGCAACACTCCGAACTGAAATGGAGCTCGCGATCCACCGGAACGACTCTAGCAAAGTCTTTCACTCGTCACGGGTGTGTACTGCGCGTGGCATGAAACGCGCCCCGAAGAAGGAGGTCGGTACGATGGAATATGTCCGAGTATGTAAAGCGATAACAAATAATAACCATAGCTTAATTTAGTAAGGAAGAAATCACAATCACGCTCATTACTGAAACATAAATGTTCCTTCGCTTAAGAGAAAACATAGATAAATACACGAGTCTCAACAAGCTTTAAGTAACTAATCGCAATCCAACTAACGAATCCCGAGTAAATAATGTAATACATCACATGCGCCGCTTAGGCAAAATAATGATAGTCCGCCGGGCGGCCGCTTCCTCGACCGATATCAATAATGGCCCCGCCGGGCGCGCGCAGCCCGCTCAATATCAATAATGGCCCGCCGGGCATTGCGCTTCCGCGATATCATATCAATGGTGGCCCTTCCGGGCATTGCCGCTTCCGGCATAATAATAAAGATGGCCCCTTCGGGCATGCCGCTTCCGGCATAACAATAATCACGGCCCCTTCGGGCATAATAGTAATGATAATGTAAACATAAGTAGTAAGTGAAATGAAGTAGTAAAACCTCGCACCCCTTTCGGAGTGGTTTGGAAAAATAGCTCACTCGGTCATAAGCCGAGGCCATAGTGCTCCCGGACGTGAGCCGAGGCCATAGCACACTCGGTGATCGGTGAGGCCACGGCTCGCTCGGACACGGACCGAGGCTATAGCACACTCGGGCATAAAGCCGAGGCCACCGCGCCCCGGAGTGGTTTTAGAAAGTCTAAATATTAAAATCTCACCCATCGGAGTGGTTTTAGAAAGTCTAAATATTAAAATCTCACACCCCATCGGAGTGGTTTTAGAAAAATCAATTTTGTGTTTCTTTGTACAAAACTAGTTCTTTTAAAAATCATTGGTGAATCACAAACGCGTTTCCGAAGTCATTTTTGGAAAACCGAAGTAATAATCATATTAGAAACATTGTCACACCACCACGTACATTATGGAACATAATGAGGTAGCTAAACAACTGGCCCTTGGTAGTCGGGTCCTACTCATGCAAGTTCTAAATGTTTAGGGAGTTCTTCCATCATTTCACACAATTCCTAATTCAATTCTACTGAATGAATAGTAGTTAATTTCAATCTCGAATTTCTAAGAAAGGAATTGTCCCCGAGGCACATATTCAAGCCTACTACATCTAAGACATGCCAAAGAAGGAAAGTGAGGCCTTACATACCTTTTCCGCCTCTTACGCCACTCCAAATCCCAGTTCCAAGTTCGCCAAAATCTGCAATTTGGTCGCATTTACCAGTTACTATTCATGAGACTTAAAGTTTCAATCTTGCCTCAATACTTGTCTGCCGAAATTTCAAAAAGATTTCCCCCGTAAACACACCATCCCGAGGATATGGCTCGCCCAAATATCAACAACAATCCGAGAATGGAACTCGGCCACATTATTAACAACACTTCCAACAATACTTGCAATACTCATAACAATTTAATCAATTTAATTCACATAATATTCCAACAATTTAATCAACATGCTACTTCACCCGAAACCTTCCAATTCAACAATAACCATACATTTCATCATCACTCATGTACGCTAACTTCAACGCAACTTTCATTCTTTATCGCATAATCCATGACGACAACTAGAATGTCAAGTAACATCAATTTACATTAACCTACCAAAACACCTATAATTCGACCATGACCATTTCTTACATACTTTCATACATTTCTATCCATTTCTATACATAACATCAACAACAAACACATTACATAAAATTAATCTATTATCCGCATACTACATCACACATGCACGACTCAACATCAACATCATTCTTCTACGAACTCCATTCATTTCTTGACATTGGAATATATACAAATCATTCATGACAACAACAATCCACATGCTACATAGAATCACTTCATCTCCTTCTAGCCACACACCCTATTCGGCCACACTATATATATACACATCTCATGAATTCCATTCATCTCCACACTCTACAACACACAAACCATGCATAGTATATGAAAGAGGAGATGGAATCCTTACCTTTTTCCTCCAACTTCTTTACTTGTCCCAAATGCGAAAACGATGAAACCAACGGTTTATCTTCCGAGATAATTATACCACGTCGAAGAGCGTCTTGAACTTAATAAGAATACAAGAGAATTACAATTTTTGGACCAAGATTGAAGGCTAGGAATTTTTTCTCTTTCCTTTTCTCTTCTCTTTCTCTTGGTCGTTTTCCTCTCTCTTCTTTTCTTTCTTTGAATTTTCCGGAAAGTTTTGGAACTGTTTTTGCCGGAAAAAAAAATAAGGTTCGTCCCTTTTAAAAACGCCAACGTCGGGTTCCCGTAGCTACGATCGTAGCTACGATGACCGTAGCGGTACCGTAGCGGTACCGCGGGATTACTGTTCCTGCGTCGATAGTTCAGTTTGTAACGTCTATAATTCTCTACTCCGATGTCCTATCAATGAACGGTTTGTTGCATTACAAACTAGACTCGACGAACTTCATTTTAGGCTTTTAAAACACCTTAAAAACTCCACATATACTATGAGATATGCGCCTCCATAGTTGACTTAAAAATTCGCTTGAGCATTTCCCAAATTTTCGTCGAACTTATTTTCTTCAATTTACTCGATCTCGAAATATTCCAACGCACAAAATGCGGGATATAACAGTCGGTAACCTCCGATTACATTATGGAACAATCAGGATCGTCATGTCTCACCTTGAAGGAACAATAATCATAAAGGGAGACTACCAAGGAAGAGTGTCATCAAGGGAAAACATATAACGTAATCATAAGGTATCATTTTATATGCTTGGAGCCTTTAAAGTAGTCATTATCCATAATAGAGTTGAGGAATCAAGAAATGACTTAGCATTTTCATATTGTCATATTCATGGTGAGAACATATCTGTCATAGACATTTTCTCATATTTAACGTCATCGTTGTCATTAGGAAATCACACTCATCGTTTAAGTCATAAAAGCTTTCAATCTCTTAAAACATAGTTTTTGGAAAATATGGGCATCTTCGAAAACATTTACGACTTATTAGAAAGAAAATTTTACTTTAGAATTCTTGACTTGATAGAGTTACCTACAAAAATTTTGGGACGTTCCGGATCCGCTTATGAAAGTTGCATATATTCAAGCTACTTTTCCAATGAAACATAGAAAATCTAATTCAATTCTATTGAATAAATAGTGGTCAAATTCAAACTTAGGTTTCTAGAGATAGAGTAGTCCCCGAGACTCGTATCCAAACCTATTATGTCTAAGACATGCCAAAGAAGGAAGAGTAAAGCCTTACATACCTTTTCCGCTTCTTACGCTATTCCAAATTCAAATCCCAAACTCTCCAAAATCTACAAATGGTCACATTTACCAAACATTGATTAGAGCCTTGAAAAGTTCAACCTTGAATTAACACTTGTCTACAGAAATTTCGGCAGCATTTCCCCTGTAAATGCGCCATCCCCGAGATTCTAACTCGGCCAATTTTTAATCAACAACAATCCGGGAATTCAACCCGGCCAAACTATCAACAATACCAACAATTATTCTAGCAACACTTCAACATTCAATTCTATTCAATTCACATGACTTTCAAAACGATTCAATCAACATACTAATCCATCCAACACCTTCCAACTCCAATAAAACCAATAACAATACATTTCCTTTTCTTCCAAATTCATGAACTCCACACTAACAACATCATATTAACAACACCACACTAACAACACTATCTTGCATGCATGCAAGAACATTACATTCAATTTACATAAGCTTCTAAAACAAGTCTCCAACTACTACAATTTCATTAAGATCATTAAGCTTTTACTAGCAACATAAAATCCACAACACAACAACCAAAATACTAAATAAAACTTTGTCACCATTCCTTCACAATATAACAATATACACGGCCATACACACAATATACAACTCACGGCACACACCCCTATATCCATATTCTCCATGAATTTCACTCATTTTCATACACTACAACATGCACAAACATCCATAACATATAAAAGGGAATGAATTCTTACCTTTCTCTCTTGACTTTCCACTTAGCTAGAACTTCCAACTTGCAAGAATATGTGTTGTTCTGGCTCTAATGAACACTCCAACTTGCTAAGGACCCTTCAACTAGTAGAAAATAATTTTTTGAAGAAACATTTTCCAAGATTTTTTCTTGGTTCTTGCTATGGCCGAATGGCCCCTCTAGTTTTTCTCCTTCTCTTTTGTTCTTCCAAGTCTTGAAATTCCTAGAGAATAAAATGGATAAGATGACTTGGTCATCTTTCTACATATATATATATTCCTACAACATGTGAAGGGCACATGCCCTTTCCCTTCATTTTTCTAGAAGTTTCCTCTTTTTTTTTTCTTTTTTTTTTTTTTAAGAATTTCTTAAATTATAACAAGATGACTAATTATTTGTCATCATTTCCTTATTTATGCATGCATATTTTTGCATGACTTCTACTAAAAGAAATATGAACACATGGCTCCTCTTCACCACTTTTCTAGAATTTTCCTCTTCTTTTCTTAAATTTTCTTAAACAAAAGATGACTTATTTGTCATCATTTTCATTCTTTTCTTTCCCTTTTTTTTTGTCACATGGCCAATATGGCCCTTTTAGAACTTTCATGAGCTCCTTTTGTAAAATTTCCATTTTGCCCCTCGACTTTCCTCAATATTACCATTTTTCCCCTAGTCTTCCACATTATTTTTGCGGCGCATTTTGCGAATTTCTCTTTTTGCCCTTAGCCTCTCACAATATTTCCATACTAATAATAATCATAAATGATATTCATGTCAACTCGTACATTAAAATGATTTTTGAAAATGATCTCGCCCTTAACTTTCCACGTCGACTTTGAAATTTCCAAACGTACAAAATACGGGCTATAACATCCTCCCCCCCTTTAGAACATTCATCCTCGAATGTTCAACTAACCTTATGGGGTCTTGTAGCACTCCGGGGGGGGGTGCCCTTTTCTTCGAGTCCATTTCCTTATCCCTTACTCTATTCTCCTTATACTCGAACTCCTGGGTCTTACACAAGTCCTCGTTTCGTGTCATAGGTTTCCTAATCCACTGCACCAACTCGTTTCTACTTCCTTCATATATACTCTCTTGACAGCCGATATGCTTTAAACTCGGCCCTGCATCGATAAGTTTCCTTCCTTTGGACTTGAAGCCTATACTATGCTCTCCCCCCCTTTAAGGGGTTCCCTATGTGTCCACAATCCTTTTATGAAGCCTTCGTTTACACCTAATTCTCATCTCTCTGAGGTTTCTTACCTTTCACCCCCTCTACGACACTTTGATCTCTTGGTTTTTCCATCTACTCACTCTTTATTTTCCAAATGTCGTTATACTAGAATTTCCAATCTTAACCTATAGTAAAAATAATAGCGCTTTTACCGGCAACACTTGCAACATTTATTTTTGCCATCCCTCGAACTTCGGTACCCTTGCGTGATCATTGCCTTTCTTTACCATAGCTCCAGTTGCTGGGACTCACATGTCCACCGATACTATCGTATATGGGACGTCCTGTACCTTCATATATATATACATAATTACTATCAACTAACCACAAAATACCTCCAATCATTGTTCAAGCCTATCCTAATTCCAAAGCTGTAATGAACTTCCTGTCTCTTCGCCGATCTAGTTTACCCCGTCCTACGCGTCTTCCTCTGGTCTCCAGCCATCACGTATATCCCAGTTTTCCTTAGACTACCCTAACTTCTCATTTGTCTCTTATGTCTCAATTTATAGAATTTTAAGCCAACTTCCCCAGTGGGGTCACCCATCATGGAATTGCTCCCACCTGAGCACGCTTAACCCAAAAACTTCACTGGAATTCGATATCTTAATGCTGATATTTTCGCGTCCGCTTCCTCACATGACCTTTATTACATGTTCTGGAGCAAGTCGAAGTCTTACAGGTTCTGAAATATTTTCGTAACACGTCCTTTCCTTTATAATTACCGTTTTACCCTTTTTGACCCCCAACCTTCACTTTTTGTTCACGTGCATGACTATCCTTCGTCCTGGATTCCCAGACTCCCGATGGTAAGGATCACACCGTCATCGCCATGCCAAATCCATAACCTTTCTGAAACATCGCATCTCACTTATTACCTATTTACAGCATCTTCTGTTCCCATTTCCTTCCTGTTAGGCGTATCTATTCTACGACGTTAACCTCCTTTACTATTCTTACTTTTCAAAATCGGCACGTAACAAATATCGATAATACTTCACGAAACATACAAATATATGACGTATTCCGACCACCCGAACTTCCAGCTCCAAGTAACAGAACAAATATCCAAACTTACCTCTGTGACTTGCCATATCGTCGCTCGTCTTCTTCGGTCGTACATATGGCTTATATAAGGAATTTCTTCTTTTTTCTTCTTTTTTTTTTTCCTATGACTTGGCTCTACCGCACGATCTAAGACAGAAAGAAGGTCAACATTCCCTAAATTCCTCCCAGCCTCCTGTTTATAGATGTGGCCGGCTTCACACCCATAAACAGGACTCTACTGGACACGACTTTGCAGACAACCCTTAGACCGACCTGCTCTGATACCACTTTGTCACACCCCGACCTTACTAGGGTGTGATGGGCACCCGACCCATACCGGAGCTGAGCGAACCCACAGACTCTTTTTACGTACAATTTTTTTTATTTTTTATTTTTGGACCTCTAAATCAAATAAACACGAAATACATAATAAAGCTTTCAAATCTAATAAAATCTATAACTATGTAAAACTTATATCATAATACAAACGGACACATCGGCTGATGGAGCCAGTTGTGCCCGACTCCCCATACCTACGACTCTGTCTGCAAAGTCTCTAACATCAGTCCAGAAATCCTAGCATACAAGCTCTGACTCGGCAACACTCCAGAAATACGTAGAGCTTGCCAACTCCGCTGGAACATCTTCTATGATAGCTTTTGCTCATCTGGGTGTACCTGCGCGGCATGAAACGCAGCCCCTGCAGAAGAGGGGTCAGTACGAGCAATGTACTGAGTATGTAAGGCATGAATAGTAACATAATAGGAGATATAGCTTTAAGTAGCAACATAGTAAAGACTGTACTTATGAGTAATAACAGAATGGAACTGTAGAACATATCATGTGCTATAAAAGTAACCTGTACATCTGAGTGCACTTAAGGCGGAATCATGCATGCTTACTGTAACTCTTATATGCATACATAAGATGACTTATTTGTCATCATTTTCATTCTTTTCTTTCCCTTTTTTTTTTTTGTCACATGGCCAATATGGCCCTTTTAGAACTTTCATGAGCTCCTTTTATAAAATTTCCGTTTTGCCTCTCGACTTTCCTCAATATTACCATTTTGCCCCTAGTCTTCCACATTATTTTTGCGGCGCATTTTGCGAATTTCTCTTTTTGCCCTTAGCCTCTCACAATATTTCCATACTAATAATAATCATAAATGATATTCATGACAACTCGTACATTAAAATGATTTTTGAAAATGATCTCGCCCTTAACTTTCCACGTCGACTTTGAAATTTCCAAACGTATAAAATACGGGCTATAACAGAAGGTCATGTGGAAAGGTCGACGCATTCGTATTGACGTTAGAGCATCGAATTTCGCCAGAATCCTAAAGTTAAGCGTGCTGGGGTGAGAGCAATTTTAGGATGGGTGACCCCCCTGAGAAGTTTTCTGAAAGTCTTATCAATTCAGTCGTAAGAAGCAAACGAGAAGCTAGGTTAATCTAAGGAATAATTAGAGTCTGCAGAATGGGCAGAAACCTTAAGAGGTCATGTAGGACGAGATAGACTGAATCAGTGAAAACGGAAGAAGGTGCAGTATAGTTTTAGAAGCAGGGTAAGCTGAATGGTGTTGGAAACATTTTGTGGATAAGACGGTAATGATTGTGTATACGTATGTATATGATATCCCTTATATGGCTATGTTGAATCCCAGCAATCGATGTTGAGATATATTGGAAGGTATTAATCAGACAGGGTAAGGAAGTTCAAGTGAAAGAAAACAAAAAAAATGGCATGACGTTATAAGGCAGGCCGATGTTGTTTTCGCTACGGATGGAGCTTGGAAAGTTCCAAGATAATGATATTTGGGAAAGAAAGAAAATAAGTAGACGGTAGGTAAGGTGACCAAAATGCCGGAAAAAGCAAAAGAGTAAAGCACGGCTCAATTTGGATAAAAAAATGTGAGGGTAGACGTGTGAGAAAAATAGGGTGTGGTGGTATGGATCTAAATAGGATTGTGTAGAATTGTAGGATAGACTCGATAAGTGGAACGAAGGAACAATGACCACAGCGAAAAATAAGAGGATTGGGCCATGCAACGGTGCTAAGAAGTCCCAACTCTCGAAAGATAAGCGCCGAGCATGGTGGGGAACATATTGGTGCATTAGGACCTCCCTCATAAAGGAGGGGGAGAACATACTAGACTTGAAAGAGATTATGGCGTCCTTACGGCCCTGAAGGGCAAATTTATTAGTCTGGAGCTAGAGTTCGGAATGATTGCCAATACAAGGGAATTGGAAACACACATACTTGTATTATGAGAGAATCGTAACGGAGTAGAAATTTTCGCAGCCGAAGCTTTTGAGTTATACGGTGAGATTAGAGGGCAAGAAGCTAAGGGAAAAATAGTGGCAAGAGTTCAAGGATTCAGTTTAAACTCGAATTTCGGGTTGCCACAAGTATAGCAGTACTGCGAGGGATGACGAAGGGTGCTGGACCATTTTGCATAAACATAACCACAATATTCACTAGCGACAAAGCCGTATTAAGATAAGTACTCAGAGTGTAAAGGAAATTGCCTAGTAACATGCATATGTATATGTTTATTCACGGGTACGGCGGGGCCCTGTCCCGTCATATGATTTTGTTATGACTCTTAGAGGTCTGTAGACATATATGTGTGGGTTATGGGTATTCACTGTTCAGTCGCGTCTGTGTGATTCGTGATTTGGACGTCCCCCTATACTTTGATAGCCTTATCGGCTTATATGTGATATTATCTGCTGGATTGCGGTAGCGACATGTATATTTGTACATTTGTGACAGCTTCGGGGTGACGTTCCACTTTTCTGTATATATATGTTATTTGTGTACTGTATAAGTTATTCTCATGCTATTTCTGATTAATGGGTGTATACGGGTGCCCAGTTCGGACACTAGTCGCGGCCTACGGGGTTGAGTCGTGACACCGTGTGTGTGATGTATGGCCGTGGGTGTGTGTTGTGTTGTGTGGGAGTAATGAATTAATTCTAGTTAGCATGTTTTGATTGTTGTAGTGTGAAGAGGAGAATGAAAATCATGAAAGTTAGTTGTGGATGTGTTGGCCGAATATGGCTTGTGAAATGTAGCAAAGAATGGATCAATTCTATTTAGTATTTTGATTGTTATTGTTACGTGGATTCTATGTTGGAAATGAGAGTTTAATGACTCAAGATTGATGTTGTAATTGTATGGGCTGATTTGGAGGTTATTGTGCATTCGATGTAATTTGTATATTTATGAGAATGACATTGTTAGAGGGTGAATTGTTGGTGCAAATCATGATTTGGAAATGAGGAATGTGTTATAGTTGAGGTTCTCGGGTTTGGGGCAATTTCGGGTGAGTTGGAGTATTATTTGGGATGTTTGAAATATTGTGTGAATTGTTTGAAATGTTCTTGAATGTTGTTAGTATGAGTTCAGACTAGTATTGGAATGTATGAGCGTTGATGTTGGCTTGAATGTAAGCCGTTGAATTGAATATTATGAATGTTGTTGGATTATGTAGAAAGGGTATTTAATGCTAGAATGCGTTTTGAATTGATTATTGATGTTGCTAGGTTGGTTGTTGGTGTTGTTGTTGTTGATTTGGCCGAGTTAAATTCTCGGGGTTGGCCTATTTACAGGGGAAATGCTGCCCAAATTTCTGTAGAATTAAGTGCTAATTTGGAATTAAATGCCTAAACGTCTATAGCTAATATTTGATATCCGTTGACGTTGTGTAGATCTTGGGGAGTCCGAGGCGTAGGTTGGCATTAGCTTGAGTTGGATTAGCTTTGAGAGCGATCGAGGTATGTAAAGCTCAACCCTTCCTTCTTTTGACATGCCTTAGTTACAAATAGGCTATGACATGAGCCTCGAGGAAATTCTATTCTCGCAATCCGAGCATGTTTATGACTCTTATTTGTTTCTTGGAATTCGTATGCTTGATATGATGAAATATTGGCCCTTATGTCTTTGGAATATTTGATTTTCAAATGTTGCATAAAAAGTTTTGTTTTTAAAGAGTTCCGTAACTACGAACGACCGTAACTTTCACAGAAAGGCTCGGATTGCCTCGATATGTTCGTAGCAGATTGTATGGCGTATGATGAGTATGTTTTCCATAGGCGGTGTCACGACCCAACCCCGTAGGCCGAGACTACTGCCCGAGCTGGGCACCCATACGCGCTCACTAACCAGATTCGGCATACAAACGGCTCGTACATAAATCAGCATCAGACGTGACTCCAAACTCGACGCATACAAACATATATGCGCGCAGAAGCCGGCAAGGCTATCATAATATACATAACGTAGCAAAGCATACATACACGCGACCGACAAGGCGCACAAATGATGGGCCGCACAAACACAACTTACTCAACGCATCCGAACAAAACTGTACATAACCCACATCTATGTCTACAGACCTCTAATACAGATCAACAGAATCATATGACGGGACAGGGCCCCGCCGTACCCCTGAATACACAAATGCATATACAACGGGAGAATATATACCAAAATGTAGGCTCCGGAATAAAGGGAGCTCTCCAACAGCGGGATAGGTGTCCTAGACTGGCGGATCACCGAACTGTACGTCTGTACCTGCGGGCATGAAACGCAGCCCCCGAAGACAGGGGGTCAGTACGGAATATGTACTGAGTATGCAAAGCAAAAGATACAGTAAGCAAATCTGAGTCATACTCGAAACAGAAGTACAGAAAGTAAGTATATGTCCAAGATACCCAAAACGTTCATTTTCAAAATATAAATCATGCATAGGGCTCAGAAAATATGGTCGCCCGCTCGTCGATGGCGTCATGACACATCATACTCCAGGAGACTTTATATCTCCGAAAACCCGACATACCGCGGTCAAGAATCCAGCGGTCATGTCACAGCCCGCGGTCAAGAATCCAGCGGACAATATCACCGCCCGCGGTCAAGTATCCAGCGGACAATATCACGGCCCGCGGTCAAGTATCCAGCGGACAATATCACATATCACATATACACGGTACCCGGCCCAATAACAGAGGGGCTCGGCAAAAAATGTAACAACAGAATGCACGAGCAGAATCATAAGTAACCAAATACAGTTTAAAATATTTTCAAAGACTCAATAGGTTAATCAAAATGAACCATCATTTATAAGCCAAGACAGTAGTCGAATCAGATTTTCTTTCGAATATCACTCGGGAACATATCAAACCGAACTTCAGAAACCATAGTTACGTACCAAAATCAGGTGCATAAGATCATTATTACAAACTTAAAAGGTAAGTAAACTGATCGTACTTGAAATCGGGATAATAGTCATATCATATCCTTTCGAAAGTCGTCAGAAGTACATAAAGGAGAGTCGCGGGACCCACGAACGGGTGTCGACCCGAGCCGGGCCCGTCTATGGAAAACATAGTCATCATACATCATGGAATCATTTTTGAGCATATCGAAGCGATCCGGTTCCGTCTGTGAAAGTTACGGACATTCGTAGTTTTCGGAATCGTTTAGGAACAAAACAAACTTTTATGCAACTTTTGAAACTTATTCATACAAAAGACATAAGGACCAATATTTCATCATCTCATGCATACGAAGACCAAGAAACAAATAAGAATCACAGACATGATCGGATCGCGAGAGTAGAATTTCCTCGAGGCTCGTGTCGTAGCCTATTTACGACTAAGGCATGCCAAAAGAAGGAAGGCCAAGCTTTACATACCTCGTCTGCTCTCCAAGCTAATCCAAACTCCAACCTATGTCTCGGACTCCTCGAGGTCTACATAACATCAATAAATGCCAATGTCAACTATAAGTATTTAAGAGTTCATTTCCAAACTAACACATAATTCTACGGAAATTTGGGCAGCATTTCCCCTGTAAATAGACCAACCCCGAGAATTTAACTAGGACAAATCAACAACATAACACCAACAACCAAACTAGCAACATCAATAATCAACCCAAAAAGCAATATAACATAAATAACCCTCTTTTACCTCATTTAACAACCTTCATTATATTGAATTCAACGGCTTACCTTCAAGCCAACATCAACGCTTATACATTCAAATACCAACCCGAACCCATATCAACAATATTCAAGAACATTATAAACAATACACACAATATTTCCAACAATCCAATAAATACTCCAATTCACCCGAAATTGCCCCAAACCCGTGAACAACATCCATAACACATTCTCAACTTCCGAATCATAATTTACACCAACAATTTACACTCTAACAATGTCATTCTCATAATTATACAATTCACATCAAATGCACAATAACCTCAAAATCAGCCCGCAACACTTACAATATCGATTTGAGTCATTAAACTCTTATCGTCAACATAGAATTCACAACGACAACAATCAAATTCCAAATAGAATTAATTCATTCACATTTACACAAGGGTGGCCACATTCGGCCACTACCCCAACTTACCATCTTTATGATTTTCATTCATTTCTTCACTCTACAACAATCACAACATGCTAACTAGACTTTAATTCATTGCTTCAACACAACACAACACACACACACTTACACGGCCATGCACTATACACACAACCTCAACTCCAACATGCCATATTTCATTATTTTCATCCATTTTAGCATACTAAAACATGCATACACCATTCATAACAAATAAAACAAGATTAATCTTACCTTTCTTCTTCAACTCCACAACTAGGCTAGGGTTTGCGATCTACACAACGGATGGTTTGATGACCCAAACAACACTTCCACGCTACTTAGGGACCTCCAATTAGTGGATTTGCATCAAAGAAATATTTTTGGGATGGCTCAATTTGGACTTGAAATTTCCAAGGGTTGGCTGAATGGGGTTGTTGTTGTTCTTCAACTTCTCTCTTTTTTTTTTTTTCTAAGTGTAGTGAATGGAAAAGATGACTACTAGGTCATCTTTTAAGCTTATATGTATATAGCACAAGTGTCCATGGCCCACACATGGGTTGGACCAATTAAATTTGGCCACAAAATGTGTGGGACCATTTCAATGCCACATGGCCACAAGGCCAAAAATTGCATGATTTTCAACTTTCAACAATTCCACTTTTGGTCCCAAATTTTCCTAATTGTTCCATACCAACAAATTCATGAGCAATTTAGGTCATATAACGAAATCGAAGGTCAAAAGTCCGGACTTCGCATCCCGGAATGGTTTTGTCCCTAACTTTCCATAGTTAATCCGGATTGTCCCAATGCACAAAATACGGGATATAACAGGCGGGCCCGGCTCGGGTCAACACCCGTCCGTGGGTCCCGCGACTCACCTTTTTGTAATCCTGATGACTTTTGAAATAATTTGGTTTGGCTATTATTCCGATTTCCAAGTATGGTCATTTTACTTATCTTTTGAGTCTATGATAATGATTTTATACAAATGGTTATTCACGACTCTGCTCGTGCATTCTGTTGTATCTTTCACCGAGTCCCGAGCCGGTTCTGTTGTCGTGCGCACTTTGTTATATTCCGGTGTTATCTTTGTGTTATGGTTCACCGAGCCCTCGCCTAGAGGGCCGGTTTCGCTTATATTTGGTGTTACGCCGTGTATGGCGTTATGCTGTGTTATGATGTGTGACGGGGATACGGAGATTTGAAACTTTCTGGTGTTATGCTGTGTTATGGCGCCGATGAAGGGCGGGCGACCATATTTTCTGAGCCTTATGCATGATTTGTATTTTGAAACTAAACATTTTGGTATTTTGGATATGCACTTACTTTCTGTACCTCTGTTTCGATTATGACTCAGATTTGTTTACTATATCTTCTGCTTTGCATACTCAGTACATATTTCGTGCTGACCCCCTTTCCTCGAGGGACCGCGTTTCATGCCGCGGTACGGACGCGCGATTCGGTGATCCGCCGCCCAGGACACCCTTTTCGTCGTTTGGAGTGCTCCCTTATTCTCGGGAGCCCACATTTTGGTATATATCCGTTCGTCGCATATGTGTTGGTTTGTTCGGGGGTACGGCGGGGCCCCGTCCCGTCATATGATTCTCGTTGGTCTGTTTAGAGGTCTGTAGACGTATATGTGGGTTATGCCTATTCGGTACGTGTGTGTGTTTGTATGTTATATGTTCTGGGCGATCCCATTCACCGTGGCAGCCTTGTCGGCTTGCATTTGTACATGTTTTGGGCCGTTGCGCCATTTGATAGCCTTGCCAGCTTCTGATATATATATGTTTGTGTTTGAGATGTGTTTGGGACAGTTTGAGATAATTTGAGACAGCGTCTGATATTTGTATACGCATAAGCTATTTGTTTGTGATTCGGATTTATGAATGTGTTTGAGTGCCCAGCTCGGGCACTAGTCACGGCCTACGGGATTGGGTCGTGACACCGTACATGGCTATATCAGCGGATATGTGTATTCCGGCAACCAACGTGGCGGTATATGGAAGGCATTAATCGGACAGGGTAACGAAGTTCAAGTGAAAAGAAAAATAAATGGCACAAATGTTACAGGGCAAGCTGATGCTGTTTTCACTATAGGATAAGCTTGGGAAGTACTAACACAATGATATTTGGAAAAGAAAGAAAGTGAGTAGAAGAACGACAAGGGGATCAGAATGTCGGAATAAAAGTGCCGCCTAACTGAGATTGGAAATTGCGAACATAGGACAAAGTATAATCGGGTAACAGTATAAGTACACCCTTAAAGGGGGAAGTGGGTGCGAGAGATGCAAGTGCAAGATGGAGACAATCAACGCTACAATATATTTGATACGGATGCTCGGGCTACAGGTAAGATTCCTTGCCGAGACAAGTTAGTAAGATCCAAAAGCCAGCAAAAGGGGTAGAAGCTAGAATGGTAATTGAGATAGTGCTGAGAATTAATTGTAGAGATCTTGAATGATATGACATTGGAAAGTGGAGGCTTAAAGGAGTGAATAAAGGAAGGGAAAAAGTATGACAGGATAGGCTACAAGCGAATGTTAGGACGGAAGGAAAATGTGGAGCAGAGTGAACCAGGAGAAGGAAAGACCGTAACTAAGATGGAATATACTTTATACAAGTCGTACAAGAGTAGTTATGTTACCTATGAATATTTATATGCTAGGGATGAGACCAAGCAAATACTTAATGAGAAAAGTTTGGATTCAGTAATAACAATATGGTTACGAGATTTTGGGTACATTAAGGAAAGATGTAAAGATGGTTCAAGCTAAATTACCGAGATGGAGTTAGTACTGAGGACAAAATGAACATGGCTATGGTTGAACCAAAGATCTATTCCGATACCGATTGTAAGAGAAGAGAGGCGAAGACAAAGTAAAACATAAGGATTAGTGAAGCCACGCTAAGGTATTTTTGGGCTAATTTGAGCACCTTCGCATATTCTTGTAAAAATTGCAACATAATGTGTGACCGGAAAGTTGAGAGCAAGATCTGAGCAAAGGGACGATAAAAGAGTTTGAATTAAAGATAAAGAAACGACACGAGAAAATGTGCCTAGAATGTTACAAGTTGCGTTAAGGGGATTATGAGATGATTTAAGCATGATGATCAGAACTAGCGGGCTACTAAAAGAGGGTGAATTTATGTGTCAAATTCTTTCGGGATGATACCGGCTGATGATAATTAAAGCAGGGAACTGCTATTAGCAGCTTAGGGACAATAGAAATCATATGACGACAATCGGCGTCGACACTTAGAATTCCAAATTGGCGAGTGGGTATGCTTGAGGATACCACCCATGAAAGGTGTAATGAGATTCGACAAGGAGGAGAAGTTTAACCCGAGACATATTGGACCTTATTACATTGTTCGTAAGGTAAGAAGGTTGCATACTAAAGACGTGGCTTCTGTTAAGGTATTGTGGCAGAACAATAACAGGGAGGAGATGATTTGAGAAGCTGAAGAGAAGATGAAGAAGAAATATGATTGGTAGATGAGACTGCATACTATAGTAATAAAGGAAACCCCCGAGATCCTTATAAGACCTTATGAGACTAGTTTAACATTCGAGGACGAATGTTCAAAAGGGGGGAAGGATGTTATATCCCGTAATTTATACATTGGGAAAATTCGAGCTAACCATGATAAGTTAAGAACAAGACTATTCCGAGATACGAGGTAGAGACTTTTAACCTCCGATATTGTTTTAAGGCATAAGTTGCTTATGATTTGTCACGACCCAACCCCGTAGGCCGTGACTAGTGCCCGGGTTGGGCACCCAAACACACTTATCAAATCCGAATCACACACAGCTGGCTTACGCGTATACGAATATCAAACGCTGTCTCAAATTATTTCAAACTGTCTCAAACACATCTCAAAGCAGAAAAGACCGTAAACAAATCTCGGTCACACTCGAAACAGAAGTACCGGAAGTAAGTACATTTCCAAAATGCCAAATGTTTATTTTCAAAATACAAAGCATGCATAGGGTAATACGTAAAAATATGGTCGCCCGCCCGTCGATGGCGCCATAACACAAGATAACACCGTAAGGTTTCAAATCTCCGTATCCCCATCACACATCATAACACAAAGATAACGCCAAACACAAGATAACACCAAATATAAACGGAAACCGGCCCTCTAGCGAGGGGCTCGGTGAACCATAACACAAAGATAACACCGGAGTATATCATAGTGCGCACGACAACATAACCGCCCCGGGATCCGGTGAAAGATGTACCAACAAAACGCACGAGCAGAGTCGTGAGTAACCATATGCATAAAATCATTATCATAGATTCAAAAGGTAAGTAAAATGACCATACTCGAAGTCGGGATAATAATCGTACCAAACTTTATCAAAAGTCATCAGAGTTATATGAAGGAAAGTCGCGGGACCCACGGACGGGTGTCGACCCGAGCCGGGCCCGCCTATGGAAAACATACTCATCACACGCCATACGACCTCCCACAAAGAAATCGAGGTAATCCGAGCCTTTCTGTGAAAGTTACGGCGGACTTTCGTAGTTTCAACATCGTTTAAGAATAAAACTCTTTGAAAACCAAACTTTTATGCAATTTTAAAAAAAAGGTCAATTATTCCGAAAGCATCAAAGCCAATATTTTCTCACATCAACGTACGAATACCAAGAGACAAATGCGAATCATAGACATGCTCGGATTGTGAGAATAGAATTTCCTCGAGGCTCGTGTCGTAGCCTATGCACAACTAAGACATGCCAAAAGAAAGAAGAGTTAAGCTTTACATACCTCGCTCGCACACAACGCTAATCCAAATCAAACCTATATCTCGAATGCCCCAAGATCTACATAACATCAACAAATACCAACGTCAACCATAAGCATTTAAGAGCTCATTTCCAAACTAACACATAATTCGATAGAAATTTGGGCAGCACTTCCCCTGAAAATAGACTAACCCCGAGAATTCGACTCGGCCAAATTCAACAACACAACAACACCAATAATCATTCCAACAATATCCACAATCAATTCGAAACGCATTCGAACATTAAAATTTCTTCTCCACACATTCCAACAACATTCCAATTATGCTCACTACAACTACATACATACAAACCAACATGTAATCAAACTAACACATATTCAATTACCAATCCAAAACCATTCAAACAATATTCAAGAACTCTTTAAACAATTCATACAATATTTCCAACAATCCAACAAATGCTCCAATCCACCCGAAATTGTCCCCAAACCCGAGAACCTCAACTCTAACACATTCCTCGATTTCAAATCATGATTTTCTCCAACAATCCACACTCTAACCATGTCATTTCCATAAATATAAAAATTACACTAAATACACAAAATCTTCCAAATCAGCCCATAACACTTACAATACCAACTTAAATCATTAAACTCTCATTTCCAACATAGAATCCACATAACAACAACAACCAAAATTCCAAGAAAACTAATTCATTTCTTGACACACATAAGAGGCCATATTCGGCCAACACACCACATATATACATCATGATTTTCATTCATTTCAACACTCTACAATAACCAAACATGCTACATAGAACTCATGCACCACTTTTAACACAACACACACATGCACGGCCAAATACCATACACACGGCCTCAACTTCAAATACAAAATTTCCATGAATTTGATCCATTTTCACATACCACACACACATAAACCTTCCATAACTCATAAAACAAAATTAGAACTTACCTTTCTTCACAACTCCTCAACTTGTCTAAAGTTGGCCAAGGATGAAAACGAGTAGTCCAATGCTTGAAACAACAACTCCATGTTACTAAGCACCCTCCAATTAGTAGGTTTGCTTGAAGGAATAATTTTTAGGATGGCTAGCTATTGGTCTTGAAAACTTGCTCCTATGGCCGAATGGTTGTTGGTTTTTTTCTCCAATGTTCTTGATTGTTCTAAGTCTTGAGATGATGAAGAAATGATCCCTTAGTCATCACTTATATTACAAGTAATAGCCAACCATGTGGCCATGGCCCACTCCAAAGGTGGCCGGCCACATGGCTCTTTTTTTTCAATAATTGGCAACTTCCAAATAATCCATCTTTGGTCCCAAATTTTTCTAAACGTTCCATGCCAACAAACTCATGCACACATAGGTCTTACGACAAAATCGAAGATCAAACGTCTCAACTTCGTATCCCGGAATGGTCTTACCCTAACTTATCATAGTTAACCCGAATCGTCCCAACGTTCCAAATACGGGATATAACATCCTTCCCCCCTTTAGAACATTCGTCCTCGAATGTTCAACTAGTCTTATAAGGTCGTACAAGGATCTCGGGGAAAATTCCGGTTATTACCATAACACATAGTCGTACCTGCCAATCCTACTCTTTCTTTCCTCCTTTATCTCATTGCCAGTTTCTCAAGTCATCTCTTTATCTTTAATTCGAACTCTTCTATTGCTCCTTTACTTAGATCTCGCCTTTCAACTTTCCGATCACACATTATGCTGCAATCCTAGCATCTCATTTGCCTCTTACATCTGAACTTGCAAGATCTCAGGAAAACTTCCCAGGGGTCACCCATCCCGAATTTGCTCTTACCCAAGACGCTTAACCTCGGAACTCCGATGAAATACGATGCTTTACCCCCAGTATAATCGCGTCCACCCCATCACATGACTTTCATCACATAATCTGGAGTAAATTGAAGCTCTAACAGATTTCCAAACGCTCTCATAACACGCTTACTATTTTAGCCCTCGACAACCCTCGATATCAACTCCTCACCTATGGACATGCCTACTTCCCGTTCCAGATACCCAGATTCCCTATGGCAACAGACATACCTTGATCGTCGTTATTTATAAATACCTAATTATCGGCTTTCGGATCCCTACTCGCCACTATCAAACAACATTCATACAATAAATACACATACATAAGAATATTACAATAAAAGCTCATATACCTATATCCGCATTCGGTGCCGCATCCGGATCCCGCCTACCTGCCAAAGCGTATATGCGGTTCGAAGGACCGCTAGCGCGGGGACTCCGCCGCGACCTGCGCCACGGCTCATCGGGTGCCGCACACCCCGACCCAGCAGGCGCATAACTACCGAAGAAGATGAACCGGCAATCGAACCGGTGGGCTGAGCCGCACCGCCCAAACCAACCCTAACCGGGAAATCTCTCATCAGATGGCCCTGACGGCCACAATTAAAACAAGCACCGCTGGCACGAAAATACTCTCCCGGGTGAGGCCTCCCACAGTGGGGGCACGGAGGTCCAGGTGGTCTCGCCGACCGGAACCTCCGCTTGCCGAGGACCCGAGGCCCCGGAACTCGGTCCGCCCGACGGTCCTACGCTATCAAATTGCCTACTACCAATCGTGTATCCCGGCTCGGCGGCGGGAAATATCCACCGGACTGATGCTGAGGCTGCCCGCCTCGGGAATCTCCTAAATACCCCGCTGATCTGGCCCTCTTGGGCGGCCTCCTATCACGATCTCTACTGGACTGATCTGCTCGATGCCGGTCCTCCATCCCCTGGGCGTGCGCCTGTAACCGGGCGATGTCCATATCGATGCTCGCGACGCCATCGCCATGCAAACTATCAATCAAGTAGCCGTCCAACCCTATCACATATCGATGCATCCGGTCGGCCATATCCGCCACTATAGCAGTGCATCGGGCCGAGAATCGAACTCCAAATTTTACTCACGAACACTCCGACCCTCTCGTCGTGACCGCAAAAATCTATCAACCCTCGCCCTCCGCAACTCCGGGCGAGAAAGTGACGGAGAAAGGCGGCGTGTAAACTCGTCCCACGTGGCTGGGGGAGCACCCTCACCCCTGGATAGCTCCCAGGACTCATACCAATTAAGTGCAATATCTCGCAACCTGTGCGAGGCCAGCTCAACAAACTCGGTCTCGGAAGCCCTGACCAATCTTAACGAGCGCTGCATCTGCCGAATGAAATCATAGGGGTCCTCGTCGGGCTTAGACCGAAAAACTGCGGGGGCTACATGTCAGGAAATCGCGGACCCTCAGACTGTCACGTCTATCGTCATCATCACCCCTTGGCCCGCGTCCACGAGCCTGTCCCGCTACCAAAGTCGTCAGTAACTGTACCGCCTCCCTCAACGTCCTATCCTCCGCCCCGGGCTGGGGAGCTGGGGGCGCTGAGGGACCTGCTCCAGCCTCCCCTGGTGGTGGAGTGGCTGAACCCTCTGACCGAAGTACAATACCGGGCGCAGTCCGAGCACGAGCCCGTGTAACTCTCGGTGCCCGACTAGTCTCTCCTGCCACCGCCTTGCCCTTCTGGGCGGCCGTTGCCTTCTTCGGAGGCATCACTGAAAAATATAACAATCGGTCAGAAAAGAGTCATCCTAATAGCACAGCCCTATCGCACGATCTAAGATTCAAAGAAAGGTAACACCCTAGATGTCCTGTAGCCTCCTGTTTATAGATGTGGTGCACAACACACCGATAAACAAGACTCTACGAGACACGGCCTGTAGACATTCCGAGGACAAACCGCTCTGATACCACTTCTGTCACGACCCAACCCCGTAGGCCGTGACTAGTGCCCGAGTTGGGCACCCAAACACACTTATCAAATCCGAATCACACACAGCTGGCTTACGCGTATACAAATATCAAACGCTGTCTCAAATTATTTCAAACTGTCTCAAACACATCTCAAACTCAATCATATATATATATATATATATATATATATATATATATATATATATATATATATATATATATCGGAAGCCGACAAGGCTATCAAATGGCGCATTGGCCCAAAGCATATAACATACAAACCCATCTGTACAGGGTAGGCACACAACCCACATATACGTCTACAGACCTCTAAACAGACCAACAGACTCATATGACGGGATAGGGCCCCGCCGTACCCCTGAATAAATATATACAGATGCAACGAACGAGTATATACCAAAATATGGGCTCCGGGAGAAGGGGAGCACTCCAACACGACAGATAGGTGTCTTAAACTCGGTGGATCACCAAATCGGGGCGTCGTACTGCGGGCGGGCATGAAACGCAGCCCCCGAAGAAAGAGGGTCAGTACGGAATATGTACTGAGTATGCAAAGCAGAAAAGACCGTAAACAAATCTGGGTCACACTCGAAACAGAAGTACCGAAAGTAAGTACATTTCCAAAATGCCAAATGTTTATTTTCAAAATACAAAGCATGCATAGGGCACGTAAAATATGGTCGCCCGCCCGTCGATGGCGCCATAACACGACATAACACCGAAGGTTTCAAATCTCCGTATCCCCATCACACATCATAACACAGCATAACGCCAAACACAAGATAACACCAAATATAAACGGAAACCCCTACAGCGAGGGCTCGGTGAACCATAACACAAGCATAACACCGGAGTATATCATAGTGCGCACGACAACATAACCGCCTCGGGATCGGTGAAAGATGTACAACAAAACGCACGAGCGAGTCGTGAGTAACCATATGCATAAAATCATTATCATAGATTCAAAAGGTAAGTAAAATGACCATACTCGAAGTCGGGATAATAATCGTACCAAACTTTATCAAAAGTCATCAGAGTTATATGAAGGAAAGTCGCGGGACCCACGGACGGGTGTCGACCCGAGCCGGGCCCGCCTATGGAAAACATACTCATCACACGCCATACGACCTCCCACAAAGATATCGAGGCAATCCGAGCCTTTCTGTGAAAGTTACGGCAGTTCGTAGTTTCAACATCGTTTAAGAATAAAACTCTTTTGAAAACCAAACTTTTATGCAATTTAAAAAAAAGGTCAATTATTCCGAAAGCATCAAAGCCAATATTTTCTCACATCAACGTACGAATACCAAGAGACAAATGCGAATCATAGACATGCTCGGATTGTGAGAATAGAATTTCCTCGAGCCTCGTGTCGTAGCCTATGCACAACTAAGACATGCCAAAAGAAAGAAGAGTTAAGCTTTACATACCTCACTCGCACACAACGCTAATCCAAATCAAACCTATATCTCGAATTCCCCAAGATCTACATAACATCAACAAATACCAACGTCAACCATAAGCATTTAAGAGCTCATTTCCAAACTAACACATAATTCTATAGAAATTTGGGCAGCACTTCCCCTGAAAATAGACTAACCCCGAGAATTCGACTCGGCCAAATTCAACAACACAACAACACCAACAATCATTCCAACAATATCCACAATCAATTCGAAACGCATTCGAACATTAAAATTTCTTCTCCACACATTCCAACAACATTCCAATTATGCTCACTACAACTACATACATACAAACCAACATGTAATCAAACTAACACATATTCAATTACCAATCCAAAACCATTCAAACAATATTCAAGAACTATTTAAACAATTCACACAATATTTCCAACAATCCAACAAATGCTCCAATCCACCGAAATTGTCCCCAAACCCGAGAACCTCAACTCTAACACATTCCTCGATTTCAAATCATGATTTGCTCCAACAATCCACACTCTAACCATGTCATTTCCATAAATATAAAAATTACACTAAATACACAAAATCTTCCAAATCAGCCCATAACACTTACAATACCAACTTAAATCATTAAGCTCTCATTTCCAACATAGAATCCACATAACAACAACAACCAAAATTCCAAGAAAACTAATTCATTTCTTGACACACATAAGAGGCCATATTCGGCCAACACACCCACATATATACATCATGATTTTCATTCATTTCAACACTCTACAATAACCAAACATACTACATAGAACTCATGCACCACTTTTAACACAACACACACATGCACGGCCAAATACCATACACACGGCCTCAACTTCAAATACAAAATTTCTATGAATTTGATCCATTTTCACATACCATGACACACATAAACCTTCCATAACTCATAAAACAAGATTAGAACTTACCTTTCTTCACAACTCCTCAACTTGTCTAAAGTTGGCCAAGGATGAAAACGAGTAGTCCAACGCTTGAAACAACAACTCCACGTTACTAAGAACCCTCCAATTAGTAGGTTTGCTTGAAGGAATAATTTTTTGGATGGCTAGCTATTGGTCTTGAAAACTTGCTCCTATGGCCGAATGGTTGTTGGTTTTTTTCTCCAATGTTCTTGATTGTTCTAAGTCTTGAGATGATGAAGAAATGATCCCTTAGTCATCACTTATATTACAAGTAATAGCCAACCATGTGGCCATGGCCCACTCCAAAGGTGGCCGGCCACATGGCCCTTTTTTTTTCAATAATTGGCAACTTCCAAATAATCCATCTTTAGTCCCAAATTTTTCTAAACGTTCCATGCCAACAAACTCATGCACACATAGGTCTTACGACAAAATCGAAGATCAAACGTCTCGACTTCGTATCCCGGAATGGTCTTACCCTAACTTATCATAGTTAACCCGAATCGTCCCAACGTTCCAAATACGTGATATAACATGATTCTATTGGTATGGAATATTAAGGAAAATTTGGGGTTAAAAGTGAATTAAGGAAAGTTGATATTTCATGAAACAAGCTAGGTGTGGCCGTGTGGCTTGAAGTGGGCTCCCACCCATGGCTTGGCCAAATTTAATTGATCCAAGCCATGTGTGGGGCATGGGCCACATGTGTTAATTATATATGTAAACAATAGATGACAAGCAAGATTATATTCATCATCTTCACCCCTTAGAAACTTGGAGAAACTTGGAGAAAGAAAAGAGAAGCCATTCGGCCAAGCCCAGCCGAAAGTGACCCCATGAAAAATTGATCAAAAAAAATAATTTCTTCTAGCGATTCAACCAATTCGAAGGTCCTTGTTAACGTGGAGTAGTTGTTGAAGCAAGCAAAACGTTTATTCTTGCAAAACACAACCCAAGCCAAGTTGAGAAGTTGAGTGGAAAAGGTAAGGTTTAATCTTCCCTTTTATATGTTATGGATGGTTTGTACATGTTGTAGTGTGTAGAAATGGATGAAATTCATGTAATCATGTATCTTGAAGTTGGGCCGTGTAGGGTCTTTTTGGTAGAACATGGTGAATTGATTTTACTTGATATTTTGGTTGTTGTGTTGTGAATCCTATGATGCAAATGAAGGTTTAATGATTCAAGTTGAAGTTATAATTGTTTGTGGGCTGTTTTAGATGCCAATGTGATTCTAATGTAGTTTCTTGAATTTATGAGAATGATGTTGTTAACGTGTGGATTGTTGGTGTAGTTCATGAATTTAGAAGAAAGAAATGTGTTGTTGTTGTTGTTCTTGTTGAATTTGGGGAGGTTTTGGGTGGAGTAGTGTATTGGTTGGGTTGTTTGAATATTGTGCGGGTTGTTTGAATATTGTGCGGGTTGTTTGAAGTGTTCTTGAATCTTGTTTGAATGATCTCGGATTAGTGCTTGAACATGTGAGCGTTAATTTTGGCTTGAATGTATGTAGTTGAATTGAAGGTAAATGGAATGTTGTCGGATTATGTAGAAAAGAGTTACTAACGTTAGAACGCGTCTTGAATTGATTGTTGATGTTGCTAATATGATTGTTGGTATTGTTGTTGATGATTCGGCCGAGTTGAATTCTCGGGGTTGTTGAATTTATAGGGGAAATGCTGCCCAAATTTCTGTAGATAAAGTGCTAGTTTGGGATGGAATCCCTAAGTATCTATAGCTAATGTTTGGTATATAATGACGTTGTTGTAGATCTTGGGAAGCCCGAGACTTAAGTTTGGATTAGCTTAGGGAGCGGACGAGGTATGTAAAGCTTATCCCTTCCTTCTTTTGGCATGTCCTAGATGTAAGTATGATACGATACGAGCCTTGGGGTAACTCTATTCCTAAGATCTGAGCATGTCTACGATTCTTATTCACTTCTTGATGTTGGCACTCTTAATATAGTCGAACTATGGTCCTTATGTCTTTTGTATGATTGGATTTCAAATGTTGTATAAAGAGTTTTTGCTCCAAAAGGATTTTATGTCATATAATGTCCCTAACTTTCATATATGGTCTCGGATTGCTACGATATGTTCGCAGAGAATTCTATAATGAATAATGCCCGTAACTTTCATGGGCCCGCTCGGATTGGTTTGATACATGTCTACGATCCCTAAGATTCTCTTTAATGTAGTCCTAATGGCATTAGAATGGATTTTACATGACTATCGTTTGATACTCGAGCGTTGATTTCTTACTTATCTATCGAGTCTTAAAAGATGATTTTATGTGCATATGTTTTCTCACTACTCTGGTCATGCTAGCTGTTGTTACATCTTTCACCGAGTCCCAGGCCGGGTATGTATTCGTGCACAGTTCACTGCATTGTTCACCGAGTCCGTCACTAGAGGGCCGGGTACGGTATGTATATATGATGATATGATGATGGCGCCAGCCCACAGGATGGACCGAGTATGATGACATGATGATATGATGATTCTATTCACCAAGTCCCTCACTAGAGGGCCGGGTACGGTATATATATGATTATTTCACCGAGTCCCTCACTAGAGGGCCCGGTACGGTATATATATGATGATATGATTCTATTCACCGAGTCCCTCACTAGAGGGCCGGGTACGGTATATATATATATGATGATATGATGACATAATGAGATGATGACTTTATTTATCGAGTCCCTCACTGGAGGGCCGGGACACGTTATATATGCATATGTACAAGATGATTGTTCACTTATGTTTCTAAGTCCCACAATGAATTGGATATGATATTGACATGCATGATTTATGTTTCACAGGCAAGCCTTGTGATTTTCTGGTTACTGTACTAATTTTCTATACTCCTTACTTCAGTATGATTCTGTTTACTGTATTCCATGCTTTACATGCTCAGTACATATTCCGTACTGACCCTCTTTCTTCGGGGGGGGCTGCGTTTCGTGCCGCGGTACGTGCGATCGTTTTGGTGATGCGATTTAGGACATCCGTTCTCTTGTCTTGGAGCGCTCTTGTCCGGAGCCCATATTTTGGTACAGATTCCTTCGTTGTATATATGTACGTTTATTCAGGGGTACGGCGGGGCCCTGTCCCGTCATATGGTTCTGTGATTACTCCTAAAGGTCTGTAGACATATGTGTGGGTTGTGAATAGTTACTGTTCGGCTATGTCTGTGTGATTTATGTTTTGGGCGGTCCCATCCGCAGTGGCAGCCTTGTCGGCTGCGTGTATATATATGTTTTCTTGAGATGTTGTGGTTATTGTGATAGCCTTGCCGGCTTATATGCGATATGTATACATATGTTTATATACGACAGTTAGAGACGACGACTGACCTGTGTATGCATATAAATTGTTCGTATGCTGATTATGGTTAATAGGTATGTACGGGTGTCCAGCTCGGGCACTAGTCATGGCCCACGGGGTTGGGTCGTGACAATTAGGAACTGTTAAGAGATTGTACTGAGGATATGCTTATAACCGTTAAGAATAAGGATTTGTCGATGGCAGCAATCTTCTTTGAACAAGCAACGGGACATTAGTATAAGAAAATTTATGATGAATCGGAAAGCTTGGCTGATGAATTACGGGGCGATAATCTAGCGCGTATCGAAGCTCAACAAGTACAAGTAGGGATAGCCAAGATAACATCAGAGGAGTCAACAAAAGACGGTGTTGTATTCGAGCAAGGGAGTTATCCGTTAATAAAGAAATGAGGAACGAAGAGGAAGGACGCTCGCAGGACGGCGAGTAACCGTGACGTGGCTAGTTAAACCACAAGAAGGAAGACAGAATAAGAATGGAATACTATCTAACCTGTATACATGAAGATTGAAGACTGTACGACTCACAAATGAATTTGATACGGAGCTAAGAAAGAGCAGGACCAAACGGACCAAATTATAGTATAAGTATATGGTAATCGAACAAAAATTCAATAAGGATATTGAGGATCAGCGGGCTACAACATTCGAGGACGAATGTTTTTAAGGGGGGAAGGAAGTTACACCCCGTATCTTCGAAGAAGCACCTATCAAATTTGAAACATAAGTACGTTGAGTTATGGTTAAGTAAAACCACTTTGGAATGTAAGGATCAAGCATTATTAAGTATATTTAATGAGTGAAGGATGTATATAAGGTATACCGGAAGGTTTTATAAGGAAATGAGTGGAAGTAATGGAGTAGTACGACTTTGGAGAAAGGATGGGTGAAGTTTGTGTGTAAAAATTTAGGTCCAACTTGGGGGACGAATATCTCCTCGCATATAAAGTGTTTTGAAATGAAATGAAAGCCTAAAATGAAGTTCGTCGAGTCTAGTTTCCAACGTAATAAACTGCTCGTCGATAGGACATCGGAGTAGATAATGATGGATTTTACAAATTCAGCTGACAGAGCAGAAACGCATGCTACAGTACTGCTACAGTACCGACCAGCTACAGTAAACGCTACAGTGAACCGACCCGAATTTGACCCTATATAAAGGGTAATAACCTCCTTTTTTCATCAGATTTTGCTAGAAATTTCCAGAAATTGAAGAGAGAGAGAGAGAGAGAGAGGGAATCACAAAGTAAGCAATTTCAAGCAACGGAGTATTAATCGAAACTCGGATAAACGCATGGATGTGATTCTAGTATAGTTTTTGCGGTGGATTCAAGGTGGATATTGAAGATATCGATGTTTTAACAAAAATAAGGTATGAATCTCTCCTTATTAATATTACTTTTGGTTAGTTACGAAGATAGAGTGATGAAATGGTTGTATAATAATGTTGTTGGTTGAGAAATTGGACAAACATCGCGTGGGATGTTTTATGAAATATTTTGGTATTGGTGATGATGTTGTTGATGTTGGTGCTGTTGTAGTTGCTGTTTTGTTGGTATTGTGATTTCGGGCTAGGCATATAAACAGGGGAGGTCTTTGAATTTCGGCGCATTATAAATGAATTTATTTGAAGGACTAAGACAAGCGTATAACGATGAGTCTAACGATTGTGTGAATCCTCTTAAGTGTAGACTTGCGAGCTCGGACGAATAAGAGTAGATAATTGGAGGCTGAACAGGTATGTTAAGGCTTTCCCTTTCTTTCTTTTTGGCATGATCCGATGATACGAGCGAAGAACAAGTAATCGAGTCTCCATATTACTCTACTCTTAGAAGCATTAGGACCATCTCAGTTATTGATGATCTTGTACCCCTCTATTATGATTATTCCTTCTGTTCACGGGTCCCATATATTGTATCATGATAAGGTTAGTTTATGTTTATGCATTACATTCATTTGCATACATGCATGTTGACCCGTGACCAGCAGGCGTTATATACGCGTATATTATGTATATTATATATATATGTATGGGGTATGGGAAAAGGGTGAGGCGCTATAGACACATTACCACCTGATCAGCTGGTGCACAGTGATGATGATTATGATGCCTAAAGGGGCATATATGGGATAGGGATAGAGCCGAACGTTCCTCGGCACTATGACCTATGCATTGCATATCATATGCCCTCAGAGGCATTTTTAGTAAGTAGAGATATACAGATATGTTCAGATAGTAAGACATACAGATGCATTCATATAGACATGTTCAAATAGTCAGACATACAGATGTATTTCGTCAGTCAGTTTAGTTTATGATTCTCACATTTTCTTCATGACTCCTATGTGTATGTTACTCTTCTGCCTTACATACTCAGTACATTATCCGTACTGACTCCCCTATTGTTCGGGGGGGCTGTGTTTCATGCCCGCAGGTGCAGACGCTCAGCTTGGTTATCCTCAAGCTTAGGACTTCTGCCCAGCTTCTTGGAGAGCTCCATTGTTCCGGGGCTTGAGCTATTTTGGTACTGACCCTTTTGACATAGACTTTGTCATACGCTTAGAGGTCTGTAGACATATGTCGGTTGTGTATATACTATTTGGTCAGCTATATCGATGTAGTTCATCTTGGATGTCCCCGTGTATAGTGGCAGCCTTGTCGGCTTGCATATTTGTTATATTTTTGTTAGCTGTGGCTTCTCAGGAGACAGGTTCTCTTTGATGTATGACATGATGAGTTCATAGCATGCTTTTACAAAGTGCCACATTGTTTTCAGTTTGAATCTGACTATATCTAGCAGGTCGTATACGGGTGCCCAGCTCGGGCACTAGTCATGGCCCATCGGTTTGGGTCGTGACAACAGTGTTCTATATGGCTTGTGTAACATTTTCATGATATTTTAGTATCTTACTTGTTGACGTTTGATACGAGGATAGTGTTCTATATGGCTTGTGTAGCCTTTTCATAATTTTGTAGTATTTTACTTGGTGATGTTTGATACGAGGATAGTGTTCTATATGGCTTGTGTAGCCTTTGCATGATATTTTAGTATCTTACTTGTTGACGTTTGATACAAGGATAGTGTTCTATATGGCTTGTGTAGCCTTTTCATGATATTGTTGGCGTACCCATGCTTGATACTTGTGATATTGATCTGATTATTGACATTGAACTCAGACATTGCATGCATTCTCATCCTTCATGATATATTATTGACATATTGATAATACTTGAGGAAACTTGTCTCGAAATTGAGATTATGCGTAGCGATTGCCGAGGTTTTTGCTGAAATCATGAGGTAGCAATTACCGAGGTTTGTGTTGAAGCCGTGAAGTACATGGACTTCGTGAGTTCCCCATGTTTTGTACTACTGAGACGTAGATATTTCCGTCTGGAGTACATGTGTACATAGCATTGCATTGCATATACATTTCATACATTTTTGCATTGCATTGCACGTTGTCTTCTGTTGTGATATTCTTGTGATGTACTTGTGATATACGGATTCTGACTGAGTACTTTTAACACCCCGTAAATTTGGGTTAGGTGTGAAAGTGTAAAACTAGTAATACGATGATATTTTAGTTATTTTAATCCATTCGGGATGTCGTTTTGAAGTAAACCCAAACAGCGAAGTTCATAAGAGTTCTCAAACTCATCTAAATTTCAGTAGGTCTGACTTCTAAACTAGTTTTGTGAAAATAGGTTGAGAATTTGGGAAAACTTCCTCATCAAAGTTTTAGTTCTTCAAAATACCTTTCCAACGGTAGGTTGCCTAGCTTTAATGAAGCTCTGTGCTAGGAGTTATGCCCATTTTACTGAGCATTGTCTGTGCAACATGAAAATTAGGCGTGCGCGGCGCCCCAAGCCAAATTTTTAGGAAACTCAAAATTTTGATGCCGTCAAAATGGATACACTGTGTGCACCGCCCTGGGCGACGCCCCAGGGGACGCACCAGGCCATTTTATGCCTGAAACGATTTTTCCCGAAATTTATAAAAGACTAACTTCGTTATATTCATTCCCACTTCGTTTTGGCCAACTTTTTGAGAGGAAACAACCCTAGGGTTTCCCCAAAACATATAAGGTGAGTTCTTAATCAATTCCCATCATTACTTCATCAATCTAACATTAAATTAACACTAGTTCATCTTTCAAAAACCCTAGATTCTTGAAACCCAAGAAAGAGAGGAAGAAAGAGACATTTGGAGACGTTGAGATTCCTTCAATAAGGTATGATCCTTGACTTTTCTGATGTTATTGAAAGGGTTTAGACTAGTGTAGGTTATCCTATGGGATAAGAATCCATGATTGATTCATGAAGTGTTCAAGAACACATTCTAGACATGAAAACCCTAGTTTTTCTATAAAGGGGGTATCTGGGTAGAATTAGATTGAAGCTCCCATATTTCTCATCTAAAACCATTGTAGTGTGATCACTGAATCTTGGAAAGTGCATTTGAGCGGGATTTGAGGTCTATTTAGATTTTCCCAAAAATCTTTCTTAAAGTATGTCTATATTTCAAAAATCGTCTTTTCAAGTATGTCTACTTTGAAGTACGTTTGTATTGTGAAAGCATGATTTGTATTTGAGAATCCTCCCTTGATTGTTTGTATAAGTCATAACTCTTGTCTGGTGGAAGTTCTTTTGGAACTAAAGATGATTTCTTTTAGACAAGGTCATGCGTGTGTAGGGTCAAGCCCGCATCGAACCTTATACGAACTATACTACTTTGTGAAACTCGCTTTTCCGATTATTGGATGATTGAACTTATTTTTCTAAAGGTTGGACCTTAAACTTTTTTTGTTGTTGAATGGATTTCTTGAACTTGAAAATTGAATAAGATTCTAAATCGGTTATGACTTGAAATGCTTCTATTTTGAGATGATGCCTTGAGAAGTGAGATTCCACTCTAAGCCATGATTGATGATTCGGTAATATGCCATGAGTTGCATTTTGTTTGTGTTTGGGCCTGTATGGGCAAGCTGTGCTAGTCCAGAGGACGATTAGCGGTTATGGATCCTAACGTATCGATACGAGTATTACTGTATCAGTCCAGAGGACAATTGACCTCTGTTACTTCCTAGCCCGAAATATCTATTGTTGTGCTAGTCCAGAGGACGATTAGCCTCCGTTGTCACGACCCAACCCCGTAAGCCGTGACTAGTGCCCGAGCTGGGCACCCATACGCGCTCACTAACCAGATTCGGCATACAAACGACTCGTACCTAAATCAGTATCAGACGTGTCTCCAAACTGACGCATACCAATATATATACTACGCAGAAGCCGGCAAGGCTATCATAACATAGCAAAGCATACATACACGCAGCCGATAAGGCTGCCACGGCGGATGGGCCGCCGAAACACATCTTACTCAACGCGTCCGAACAAAACTGTACATAACCCACATCTATGTCCACGGACCTCTAATACGAACAATAGAATCGGATGACGGGACAGGGCCCCGCCGCCTGAATAAACATAATCATATACATCGGAAGAGTATATACCCAAAATATTAGCTCTAGAACAAGGGAGCACTCTGAACAGCAGAATGGAAATCCTATGCCGGTGGATCACCAAAATGCGTATCCGCACACGCTGGCATGAAACGCGGCCGAAGAAAGGGGTCGATACGAAATATGTCGAGTATGCAAAGGTGAAGTACAAAAACGAAGTCATAACCGAAGTAAGGTGTACAGAACATGAGCATAATCACCCAAATACCAAAGTACTTGTCACGACCCAACCCCGTAGGCCGTGACTCGTGCCCGAGTTGGACACTCATACGTACCCTTATCCCGCATTAGCGTAATGGCAAAATAAACATATATAATAATTAAGGGCTATCGACAGATGACGCACAAAAGTGAATATGGCGCACGAAGGCCGGTCAGGCCGTCACAAAATATATATACAATCCCCAACGTACACAAACTCACAGAACATATACCGAACCCACAACACATGTCTACAGACCTCTACAGACTGAAAACGTAAACATATGACGGGACAGGGCCCCGTCGTACCCTGAAATCTGAATGTACATATGCATTAGTAAAAAGGTCGTACCAAAATGTAAGCTCCGAACAAAGGAGCAATCGTAAAGTGGCGGTAGATGGCCTAAGCGGGCGGATCTGCAAAGCGTGTATCCGTACCTGCGGGCATGAAACGCAGCCCCCGAAGAAAGGGGGTCAGTACGGAAAATGTACTGAATATGTAAAGCAGAGACTGTAATAAATAGAATTAAGATCAGAACAGAATGTGCGGAGAATGAATGAAATACGTAGCTGATCAAATGCATATCAGAAATCATAAATACTACATACAGAAAACATATGCCAAAACCGGCCCCGTTAGGGACTCGGCAGTCAGAACGTGGTCGCCCCCGACACTGGCGCCACAACCATAACGATAACAGATCATATCATACCAGATGGCCATAACAAAGCATAATCATCAAATATCAGCATAAGCGTACATGGAACATCATACACCACAACCCATGTACGTATCATACCTGCTCCCTCACACCGGAGCACGGCGAAAAATGCAGAGGAATACGCTTGAGAACATATCCTGGCCCGGGCTCAGTGTGGGAAACATTGAGGCATCCACGAATGGAGTAGTGAGAAACTAAATGCAATAAAATACCATATAGATTTCCAGAGACTCAATGAAGCATAGCGAATGACAATCAAGCAATGGAGTCGGACGGAATCATATTAAGTGAATTTCGGATGTCATAATGGATTACGGAGAACTACCCTTTCTACGATCATTTCCATGTTCCAAAATAGTTTACAAGACTTAAGGAAATATTTAAAACAATTTACGTTTAGTAGTTAAAATAGTAGTTAGAACATTTCCTTTAGAACCGCTTGAAAACAAATCATAAATACAAAAGGGTAAAATCGGAATTAGTGGGTCCACCTCGGGACAACCGAAGCGATGGGCTTGAATCATGTATATTATGCCTATGGAATCGCCTATGTAGGTCCTAGGGACGTTCCATAACTTTCCAGGCAATTTGTAAAAATTTGCACAATTCTTTCAATCAAAACATACTTGAAGGATTCAATTCCATTGGACGAAAAAGGGGTATTTTCAAACGCGGATTCCGATGAACAGAACACTTCTCGAGATTCAAATCCGATCCTAGTACACTTAGGACATGCCAAGAGAGGAATAGGAAAGCTTTACATACCTTTTGCGCCTTTCACGCTCTCCAAAACTCAAATCTCTTTTCGTCTAAAACCTACAAATGGTCAAGTTTACCATATGTCAATTCCAAGGCTTTAGGCATTTATTTTGAACCAATACTTGTCTAACAAAATTTCGTAAAGCACCTCCCCTATAAATATGACGCCCCGAGAATTCAACTCGGCTCAAATGTCAACAGCAACCATACCAACAACGTCAATCATCAACTAGAATCGCTTATGAACATAAAGAGTCTTCTTTCTACATAACGCGACAACTTCCAAACTAATTTCACATTTCCAAACCAATATCAATATTTTCCTATTCATTAATCATCAAAATCATTCCAACATCATTTGGAGGCATTACTCATAATTTTTCATATTATTCACAAAATATACAAACTTTCCACCGAAACCATAACTCACCCGAAACTTCCATTCTTCGACGAACATATTCATAACACATTATCATCTCTCAAATTCATTAACAACAATCACAACTAGCATTTAAACAATACATTTTCATAGTTACATCACAACTAGGCTAGCACACATACTTTGCCATAGTAACGTATAGGCAATTCTAACGCCAAACTCACATCGTTAAACCTTTATTTACGCTATAACGATCACAACAACGCAACTAACATATTAACAAAATAAATTCGCCATTGGTTCATCACCTATACACCTCACGGCCACATGCAATTTTTTCCAACTTCATTCCATTTTTGTTCGACTTTCATTTCCAATACAAATTTCACAACTATAATACAACATAAAATGCAACTCATCCAAACCATACAATACAACCTATATACGGCCATATGCATACATACACATTCACCATGCAACTTCCATATTTACATGATTTCCATCCATTTCCATATTCCACAACATAAACCAAAGCTTCATGACATGAAAAGAAAAATGAAACCTTACCTTCTTCTTCAAGCTTCTTCACTTAACCCAAATGCGAAATCGATGAAACGAACGCGCTAACTCACGAAACAACGCACCACGTTGTAAAGGACCTTGAATTAGTATAAATACCACAAGAGAATAATTTTGGAAGCAAGATTTTTGGGAGGTGATTTCCACTATTGTCAGCCGAATGCTCTCTCTCTTTTTTTTTTTTTTGCTCTTGTTTTCTCTTGTTCAATGTTTCTTGAATTTTCTTGAAACTTTAGCCCCTCTTATAATTTAATTGATCATATGCATAGCACATGACCACTACATGGGCTTGGGCCAAGGCATAGTATGGCCGGCCACCTTCTCTTCTTGGGCTTAAATTTTCCATTTTTTTTTTAAGCCCAATTGATGACGGATCGCTTTTGGAAATTCACGGGACTAATTTACAAAATTCCAATTTTGCCCTTAACCTTCCTTAATATTTCCGCGTCGATATTTCCTTAAACATCACATGCACATTAAGTAGGATCCAATTAAAGCCTTATTTCTTACCATTCCGAATGGTTTCCAATTTTTCCGAATACGCACAAAATGCGAGGTGTAACATCCTCCCCCCCTTTAGAACATTCGTCCTCGAATGTTAAACTAATCATATAGGGGTTTATGAATATTTTAGGGAGGAGTTCCTTTTACTATGACTAGCACAAATAACTCATTGCTCAACCAATATAAGTACATAGGAATTTAAGTTACCTGGGGGCGTCAGAAACAAGTGAGGGTACTTCTTCTTCATTTCGTCTTCGGCCTCCCAAGTCATTTCTTCGCGGTTGTTGTTCCGCCATAACACCTTAACTGAAGGCACATCCTTGGTGCGTAATCTCCTCTCCTGGCGGTCCAAAATAGCCACCGGCTGTTCCTCGTAGGACAGCTCCTCAGTTACCTGAATATCCTCTACCGGAAATATTTTGGAAGGGTCGCCGATAAATTTACGAAGCATAGATACATGGAACACCGGATGTACCGCTTCCAAATCCGCGGGCAAA
The DNA here is from genome assembly GCF_029784015.1 of Lycium ferocissimum. Lineage (NCBI taxonomy): Eukaryota > Viridiplantae > Streptophyta > Magnoliopsida > Solanales > Solanaceae > Lycium > Lycium ferocissimum. The sequence continues at coordinate 44,274 of NW_026725649.1, forward strand.
TTCAGTTCATAAGCAACCTTGCCAACTTTGCGGACGATCTGATAAGGTCCAATATATCTCGGGCTAAGCTTCCCTTTTCTGCCGAACCTCATGACGCCCTTCATAGGTGACACTTTTAAGAATACCCAGTCACCCACTTGAAACTCCAAAGGTCGACGGCGATTATCCGCGTAAGATTTCTGTCGACTTTGAGCCGCCAACAATCGCTCCCGGATGAGCTTTACTTTATCCACCGCCTGCTGGATCACATCGGGGCCGATTAATTTAGTCTCGCCGACATCGAACCAGCCGATAGGGGATCTGCATTTCCTACCATATAATGCCTCGTACGGTGCCATTTGGATACTAGAATGGTAGCTGTTATTGTAAGCAAATTCTACGAGTGGCAAATGATCGTCCCGGCCTACCTGCGAAGTCAATAGCACGGGCTCGCAAAGATATCTTCCAACGTCCGGATAGTGCGTTCGGCCTGTCCATCTGACTGAGGGTGAAATGCCGTACTAAGGCTTACCTGAGTCCCCAGTCCCTCTTGGAATGATCTCCAGAAATTAGCTGTGAATTGGGCACCTCTATCAGAGATAATGGACATAGGAACACCGTGGAGCCTGACTATTTCCTTAATATACAATCTGGCGTAGTCCTCTGCGGCGTAAGTAGTCCGAACTGGGAGGAAATGGGTTGATTTAGTTAGCCTGTCAACAATAACCCATATCGAATCATACTTTTGTGGCGTGCGGGGTAAACCTGTGATGAAATCCATATTGATAATCTCCCACTTCCACATCGGAATTTCCATTTCTTGCAATAATCCGCCGGCTTCGGTGTTCAATCTTGACTCGTTGACAATTTGGACAACCGGGCAACAAATTCGCAATGTCCTTTTTCATATTATCCCACCAAAATAAACACACGAGGTCATGGTACATTTTTGTGGCCCTTGGATGAACGAATACGAGAATAATGTGCTTCGCTAATCACGATGCCGTAGGCCCGCAACGTCGGTACGCACACCGCCCTCGTACGTAATACTCCATCGGACGTAAGCTCGAACGGGGTCTTTTCCTGTCAGGCTCGTGTCTCGATACCGTACCAAGATAGGATCCTCGTACTGACGTCGCTTGATTTCTTCTATAATGGAGGACTCAGCAAATTCTCGGACAGAAACCCCAGTGCCTCCAGAATCGGCCAAGCGAATACCAAGGTTGGCTAACTGACAGACTTCACGAACTATTTCTTTCTTTTCTGGCGGGACATACGCAAGCGCAAGGATTTGCGACTAAGCGCATCCGCTACCACATTGGCCTTCCCAGGATGGTACAGAATGTCGACATCATAATCTTTCAAGAACTCCAGCCATCTCCTCTGTCGCAAATTCAGCTCTTTTTGCTTAAAAATATATTGGAGACTCTTGTGATCCGTATAGATATCAACATGTACGACATATAAATAATTTCTCCATATTTTTAGAGCGTGAATAACCGCAGCCAACTCCAGATCATGTGTAGGGTAATTTCTTTCATGCTTTTTGAGTCGCCGGGAAGCATAGGCTATGACTTTACCGTGCTGCATTAAAACACAACCTAAGCCAACACCGGACGCATCGCAATAAATAACATACCCGTCGGGACCCCTCCGAAGAGTCAAAATCGGAGCCGTAGTCAATTTTTCCTTCGGCAATTGGAAGCTTCGTTCACAAGCGTACGTCCACCGGAACTTGGCTCCTTCGAGGCAACCGTGTCGAGGTCTTTGAGATTGAAGCAAATTTTTCCACAAATCTCCGATAATACCGCCCGGTCCCAAAAGCTGCGTACCTCGGTGGGTGTCGTAGGTCTTGGCCAATTCTTTACGGCCTCGATCTTTTGCGCGTCCACCCGGATACCGTCAGCTCCAATAATATGTCCTAGGAATGCCACAGAAGTCAGCCAGAATTCGCACTTAGAAAATTTGGCATATAATTTTTGTTGACGGAGTACTCCAAGGACTGCCCTTAAATGATCTGCATGTGCTTCTTCTGACCGGGAATAGACCAGAATATCATCAATGAATACAATCACGAACATGTCCAAGAATGGTCTGAATACCCGATTCATCAGGTCCATGAATACCGCATGGGAGCATTAGTTAGCCCAAAAGACATTACTGCGAACTCATAATGGCCATATCGAGTCGGAATTTGTCTTCGGGATATCGACTCTCGTACTCGTACACGATGATAGCCCGATCGCAGATCTATTTTTGAGAAACACCTGGCGCCCTGCAGCTGGTCAAACAAATCGTCAATTCTGGGGAAGGGGTATTTATTCTTTATAGTTACCTTGTTCAGTTGTCGGTAGTCAATACACATCCGAAGTGATCCATCTTTCTTTCTGACAAATAACACCGGAGCTCCCCACGGTGAAGTGCTGGGTCGAATGAAACCTTTTTCTAGCAAGTCTTTCAGCTGCTCCTTCAGTTCTTTCAATTCGGCGGGCGCCATTCTATACGGAGGAATAGATATGGGCTGAGTACCTGGCAGCACATCTATAGAAAAATCTATCTCCCTTTCAGGAGGCAGACCCGGAAGTTCATCTGGGAACACGTCTGGAAATTCATTAACTACTGGAACTGACTGGAGAGTCGGCATTTCTGCCTTTAAATCTTGTACCCGAACCAGGTGATAAATATAGCCTTTTCTGATCATCTTCCTCGCCTTAAGGTACGAAATAAACTTACCTCTCGGCGATGCTACATTACCTGCCCATTCTATCACTGGCTCTCCTGGAATTGGAAGCGAACTACCTTCCGCTGACAATCAACATTAGCATAACGGGGAAGATAGCCAATCCATACCCATAATTGCATCAAATTCAGTCATGTCCAGCTCTACGAGGTCCGCTTTAGTACAACGATCACATATAATTACCGAACAATTTTTATATACTCGTTTGGCAATAATAAAATCCCCCACCGGAGTAGCTACCTCAAACGGCTCTATAGGCTCGGGTTTTATCCCGATCTTATCAGCAATCAACGGAGAAATATATGATAATGTGGAACCTGGATCTATTAATGCATATCTTGTTACATTCCGTATTTTGTACCCTCGGGTAAGTCAAAGCAAGTGACACAAGTTGCGTATGGAAAATTGTAAAGTTGGAATATTAAGGAAGGCCAGGGGTAAAAAGGTAAATTTGCAAAACGACTCATGGAAATACGGAGAAAGGCTAGGGGCAAATTTGCCATTGGTTCATCACCTATACACCTCACAGCCACATGCAATTTTTCCAACTTCATGCCATTTTTGTTCGACTTTCATTTCCAATACAAATTTCACAACTATAATACAACATAAAATGCAACTCATCCAAACCATACAATACAACCTATATACGGCCATATGCATACATACACATTCACCATGCAACTTCCATATTTACATGATTTCCATCCATTTCCATATTCCACAACATAAACCAAAGCTTCATGACATGAAAAGAAAAATGAAACCTTACCTTCTTCTTCAAGCTTCTTCACTTAACCCAAATGCGAAATCGATGAAACGAACGCGCTAACTCACGAAACAACTGCACCACGTTGTAGAGGGACCTTGAATTAGTATAAATACCACAAGAGAATAATTTTGGAAGCAAGATTTTTGGGAGGTGATTTCCACTATGGTCAGCCGAATGCTCTCTCTCTTTTTTTTTTTTTTTTTGCTCTTGTTTTCTCTTGTTCAATGTTTCTTGAATTTTCTTGAAACTTTAGCCCCTCTTATAATTTAGTTGATCATATGCATAGCACATGACCACTACATGGGCTTGGGCCAAGGCATAGTATGGCCGGCCACCTTCTCTTCTTGGGCTTAAATTTTCCATTTTTTTAAGCCCAATTGATGACGGATCCATTTTGGAAATTCGCGGGACTAATTTACAAAATTCCAATTTTGCCCTTAACCTTCCTTAATATTTCCGCGTCGATATTTCCTTAAACATCACATGCACATTAAGTAGGATCCAATTAAAGCCTTATTTCTTACCATTCCGAATGGTTTCCAATTTTTCCGAATACGCACAAAATGCGAGGTGTAACAGTACTTATATCCGAAATACAAATCATACATAAGCAGTGCAGAAGACGAATATAACCATCAGAGTGCCCAAAATGCTTAACTTTATTTTGAAAAAACATTTCCGTCCCACATATACAGAAGATAGAATATATCATATAAACTGACGTTAACCGAATGCCGAGGAACGTACGGCCCGATCCATAAAAAAATAATAGTGCCGAGGAACGTACGGCCCGATCCATATATCATATAATAATATAATAATGCCGAGGAACGTACGGCTCGATCCATAAATAAAATAATAGTGCCGAGGAACGTACGGCCCGATCCATATATCATATAATAATATAATAATGCCGAGGAACGTACGGTCCGATCCATAAATCATATAATAATATAATAATGCCGAGGAACGTACGGCCCGATCCATAAATAAAATAATAATCATACATCACGTCACGCCAGCATATACCATATCGTATCAGATTATCATATCATCAAACATCATATCACATATCACATACGGTCCGCAATGGGACCCGGCGGACAGAACATGGTCGCCACTCCATCTGGACGCCACAACGCATCATACTTCAGAAGGTTTTATATCTCCGAACATCTCCGTCACACTTCATAACAAATATACACGGTACCCGGCCAAGAGGGGCTCGGCGTACCGGTCACATCATACTTCGTATCACATCATACTTCGGAAACACATCATACTTCAGAATAGTGCGCACGATAACAACCGGCCCGGGATCCGGTGAAGGATGTAACAACAGAACGCACGAGCAGAATCGTAAGTAGCCATATGCATACAAATCTTTATTACAAACTCAACAGAATAACCAAAGCGAACTATTATTTCAACCAAGACAATAGTCAAATCAAATTTCCTCCGAATATTACTCGGGAACATATCAAACCGAACTTCAGTAACCATGGTCACGTATCAAAATCATATGCATAAAATCCTCATTTCAGACTCAACAGATAAGTATATAATCATACTCGGGGGGGGGGGGGGGAAATAGTCATATTGAATTCTTTCAAAAGCCACTAGAATTATACAGAAGAAGATCGCGGGACCCACGGACGAGCGTTAACCCATTCCAAGCCCGCCTACGAAAATCATAGTTACCATATATTATCAAATCATTATTACAAACTCAAAGGATAAGTAAACTGATCGTACTTAAAAATCGGAATAATAATCATATCATATTCTTTCAAAATCGTCAGATGTACATAAGAAAAGTCGCGGGGCCCACGGAAAGGTGTCGACTCAAGTCGGGCCCGCCCATGAAAATCATAGTCCTTATACGTCATAGAATCATATACCAAAGCATATCAAAGCCATCCGGTTCGTCTCGTGAAAGTTACGGACGTTCGTAGTTTTCGGAATCGTTTAGGAACGAAACTCTTTTAAGAAAGAAAACCCAACTTTTATGCAACTTTTGAAAATCAAACATACAAAGACATATAATCCATAGCTTGTCCACATAAATGCCAACATCAAAAGCAAATACGACTCATAAACGTACTCGGATTTTTGAGAATAGAATTACCCCCGAAGCTCATAACGTATCATAACTTAGCCATATCTAAGACATGCCAAAAGAAGGAAGGTAAGCTTTACATACCTTATCTGCCCTCGAAACTAGTCCAAACTCAAACTTCGGGCTCTCTAGGATCTACAATTTCGTCATAATATGCCAAACATTAGCTAAAGGTATTTAGGAATTCATTTCCAAACGAACATCAAATTCTACAGAAATTTGGGCAGCACTTCCCCCTGTAAATACACCAACCCCGAGAATTCAACTCGGCCAAATCAACAACAACAACAACAACAACCAACCTAGCAACATTAATAATCAATCCGAAAGGCAATACAACATTAATAACTCTCTTTTTCATCATTCAACAACTTTCAACATATTCAATTCAACGGCTTACCTTCAAGCCAACATCAACGCTTATACATTCAAATACTAACCCGAGCCCATACCAACAACATTCAAAGACATCTTAAACAATTCATACAACATTTCCAACAATCCAACAATTGTTCCAATCTACACTGAAAACATCCTCAAACCCGAGAACACAACTATAATCCATCCCTCACTTCCAAATCATGATTTGCACCAACAATCACATTCTAACAATGTCATTCTCTTAAATATAAAAATCACATTAAATACACATGATTCTCCAAATCAGCCCATACAATTACAACATCAATCTTGAGTCATTAAACTCTCATTTCCAACATAGAATTCATAACGACAACAACCAAACTACTAATTAACAATAATCCATTTCTTGTCACATAAGTAGCCTACATTCGGCCAACACTTCCTACAAACATATATAAATGATTCTCATTCATTTATTCACCCTACAATGATCACAACATGCTAACTAGACCTCAAGCCATTACTTCAATACAACACAACACACACACACCTCACACGGCTATGCACTACCCACACAACCTTCACTCCAACATGCCATATTTCATGATTTTCATCCATTTTAACATACTACAACATGCATACAACCTTTATAACACATAAAACAAGATCAAATCTTACCTTTCTTCTTCAACTTCACAAATAGGCTAGGGTTTGCGATCTACACAACGGACGGTTTGATGACCCAAACAACACTTCCACGCTACTTAGGGACCTCCAATTAGTGGATTTGCATCAAAGAAATATTTTTGGAATGGCTAGAATTGGACTTGAAATTTCCAAGGGTTGGCCGAGAGTCTCCCTCTCTTGTTCTTCAACTTCTATTTTTTTTCTAAGTGTTGGGAATGAATAAAGATGACTACTTGATCATCTTTTGTGCTATTATATGAATGGCACAAGTGTCCATGGCCCACACATGGGTTGTACCAATTAAAATTGGCCACAACATGTGTGGGACCTTTTACAAAGCCACACGGCCACAAGGCCCCAATTGCATGATTTTCAACTTCCAAATATTCCAATTTTGGTCCCAAATTTTCCTAATTGTTCCATGCCAACAAATTCATGAACACTTTAGGTCTTAAAACAAAATCGAAGGTCAAAAGTCCCGACTTTGTATCCCGGAATGGTTTTGTCTCTAACTTACCATAGTTAAACCGGATTGTTCCAATGTACGAAATACGGGATATAACATTCGTATCTTCCTGGTTCGGAGTGTCTATGGCTGTGCTAGTCCAGTGGACGATTAGCCTCCATCGCTTCCTAGCTCGGAGTATCTATTGTTGTGCTAGTCCAGAGGACGATTAGCCTCCGTGGTTTCCTAACCCAGAGTATTGATTGATTGATCAGCCTGTGAGTGGCTTGTTTTGTACTTTGATTAGCTTGTGAGTGGCTGGTTTCGTATCTTGTTGCCTATGAGTGGCTTGCGGTGATAGTGAATTCTTAAGTGAAATACTTGGACTGGTAAATGGTAAGGAGTTACATTAATGTGTCTGTCACACCCTAATATCCCTAGGGTGTGATAGGCACCCGACCCTTACTTAGGGCCGAGCGAACCCTCAGACTCTTGCTGCACATAAAATCACGTTAAACTTTTTAAACCAAATGAGATAAAATACATAGCAAAATTTTTGTAAACATTCTTTCTCATAGCTTTCAAATCGAACAAATTTATAATCATACAAAATTTAATACATAACACGGACCGACATATCGGCTGACGAAGCCACTTACAGACCGATAACCAATACCCACGACGCTGTCTGCAAAGTCTCTAACATACATCCAGGAATCATAACAAACAAACTCTGACTTGGCAGCCCTCCGGGAGAATGGAGCTTGCCATCTCTGCTGGAACACCTTCTATAATAACTTCAGCTCATCTAGGAGTACCTGCGTAGCATGAAACTCAGCCCCCGAAGACAGGGGGTCAGTACGAAAAATGTACTGAGCATGTAAGGCATGCAATACAGAAAACAAAACCATAACTGAAACAAACAGGACTAAAAGATAAATACATTAGTCAAAATACCGGATGCTTATTTTTCGCACACAAATCGACATACCGTTCTCATATATCGAAGGAGTACAGAAGGTAAGTGAGTCAACCAGAGTACTAAAATGCTTATTTTACAATTACGTATCGCATGTCCGAAGAGTGCGAGAAAATACGAGCGCGCGGGGTGATGTCACACGTCGACGGAGGCGTAACGTACGGATTGTTCGTATAAGATTATGTATCGGACGAAACACCGAACGCACGGAGTAATGCTCAGATGACTTCTTATACCGGACAGAATACGGAACGTACAGAATATTCAGATGAGGTCATAGAGCGGACGGAATACCGAGCGTACAGAATTCCAGAATGCTTACTTTCCAGACACAGACTAGATTATGAGTATCAGAATCATATAGAATTTACACAGATACAGAACCCGGCCCCTTTACGAAGGGACGCGGCGAACAGAATCACCATATGACAAAGTAACATATCTTATATGCGTGTAACGTGTCCCACACACACCACCCGTGAGGGACTCGGTGGATAGACTCATCAATGCATGTCAAAATCATAGATCACATATGCATATAACGTGTCCTGACCCTACGATGAGGGACTCGGTGAATAGGATCATGTATAACGAGAATCGTATGTCATATATGCAAATAACGTGTCCGGCCCTTTGTTAAGGGACTCGGTAATATGGAATCATGCATGTCAGAATCATGTACCAAATATACATAACGTGTCCCGGCCCTCTACTGCGGGTCTCGGTGAATAATCATCATGTGCCATCCTGGCCGCCATCCCCGTACCATCAAATCATAAATACATACGGATAACGTGTCCCGGCCCGCAAGTACGAGGGACTCGGTGAATAATGCAGAGAAGAGCACGATAACGGAACCCGGCCCGGACTCGGTGGAATCATACCGCTGAGTACGCACGAGAACATAACATGCCCGGCCCGGACGCGGTGAAAGATACATTGAGTCATGCACGAGCGAGTCGTGAGAAACCATATGCATAAATCCGGACTCGATGAACACAGACACTTACCGATATTCGGAGGCTCAGAAACGAGTTTCGGGTTCGTCCGAGTTAGTATCAGGAAAATATGAGCGTTTGAAATATAGAAATGTCTTCGAACTTTTTAAGCGATCCGAGATCGTACACGAAGAACATTAAGGCTTATAGAGCATACTCATATTGGAATACTCGGATCAGACGACTCGTATCCAAATACATATAGCGGAATATTTATATCGACGCTCATACAGAATACTCACTGCAGTTATCCTATCGAATGCTTATACCGAATACTTAGACCGGGATACTTATGTCGTAACATATATATCGAACATTTATTCTCAAATACTTATATCGAACACTTGTATTAGAATATTTCCATCGGAATGCTTATATCAAAATATTCAAATCGGATCATTCGTACCGAAGCGTTTATGCCGTAATAGCCGAACCGAATACTCACTTCGAGTTACCAAGTACTTATAACAAACTCGAACATTAGCCAAAGGTTTTCGTTATTTATCGTACGGAAATAAGGCAAATAGAACAATATACATAGGTCTCGGGGATTGTGGGCCCACCTCGGGTCAAATGAGGTGGCGTACCCAATTTACGTATTTTACACTTCATAATATCATTCGTGATAGTTTTAAGATAGTCGGGTCCCATTTGTTCAAGTTCTAGGTGTTTAGACAACTTTTCCAACCATTAGCAACATAATTGATTCAATTCTACTGAAAGAAAAAGGGCAATTTCGGACGTGAATTCCGAAGAGTAGAGTTGTCCCAAGGTCCAAATTCAAGCCTAGTATATCTAGGACATGCCAAGAGAAAGAAAGGGTGAGCCTTACATACCTTTTCCGCTGGTTACGCCTCTCCAAATTCAAATCCTGTTTCCTCCAAAATCTACAATTGGTCACATTTACCAAATATTAATCATAGTGCTTCAAGAATTTAAGCTTAACCAATACTTGTCTTAATCTTTCAAATAAATTCACTTATATTCTGCCAAAATTTCGGTAAAGATTTCCCCTGTAACTACACCACCCCCGAGATACAACTCGGCCAATTTCGCCAACAATCCGAGATTGGAACTCGGCCAAACTATCCACAACAACATCAACAATCATTTCAACGACACTCTCAATATTCACAACGATTTAATGCTACCCGCAAATTTCAACAAAAGTGTGACCACACATTTTCCTTCTAGATTCATAAACCATATCAACCATGCATTGCTAATATCATATTCATGCAAATATATGGAAGCATACTAATATTACACTAACTTCTCCACTAATCTACAAACAATTTCCATTTCGTTCCAACCCTTCAAACCTTCATATAATCTCATAGAATCCGCGACAACATCAACTAGAATGTCACATGAAATTAATTCATCATAGCTCACCACACAACATCATTCTCGGCCACAACAACTACACCCTTAGTTTCATGAATTTCCCTCCTTTTCCATACATTGCAACAACAACTAACATACTACATAAAATTAATCCATTCTTTTCCAAATCATACTATGACCACACGGCCTCAACTATATATACACGGCCAACTATTCAACATCCATATTTTAATAATTTTTTTTATGAGTTTCATTCCCTTATACACACTACAACATGTACAATCATCCATAATTCATAAGAAAAGAATTTAATCTTACCTTTTCCACTTAATTCCTCCTTCGGCTAGAATTGTGTTTTTGCGAAAACGAACGCTTTGCTTGCTCCAATAATTTCTTCATGAAGTTAGGGACGTTTCAATTAGTAGGAAAGAAATTTTTGAACAATTTTTTTCCATGGATATTCCTCCATCATCATGGCCGAATAGGCCCTCTTTATTTCTCTTTCTTTCTTGCTTTCTTTCTTGCTCCTTGAATTGGAAGAACATTATGTCTTATTTTATCCACCTCTCTCTACATATATATATTTAGTCCCTTTCAATCATGTGAGGGGCACATGCCCCTCTCTAGAAATTTCTTATATTTTTCTAGAAAAGATGACTTATTTTGTCATCAATTTTAATTCTTTTTCTTTTCCTTTTTTTTTGAACCTTCATGAACCCTATGTGAAATTCCCATTTTGCCCCTCAACTTTTCTCATTTTTACCATTTTGCCCCTAGCCTTCCACATTATTTTCGCATCAATATTTTTCATAAACATCATCACATATATATTAAATAAGATCAAAATATTTTTCTATCTCATACAAGTCACGCTTATTTCAATTCATCCGAATGTACCGAATTGCGGGATATAACAGTGTCCTTCGTTGTTGGATTCTGTGATGACTCTTCAATGTATCTGACATACTTTATTCCTAGGTTTGGAACTGCTATTTTCATTGATATCATTTTATTAATTTTATTCATCATATCTTATTTTGTTAACTATTACCCTTTAGACATTCACTGAGTACCCAGTACTCAGGCATATCATTGGTGTTTTTTATGGTATGTTAGGTATCATTAAGGAGCAGGTTCGTGATACACCTATGACTTAAGAGAACTTGCTGCTTTCGAGACTATTTGGTGAGCCCACATGATTGTTCACGGGGCACCATTCTATCTTTACATTTTTTTTCTTATTTTAGTTTCGGGCTGCGTCCCGATGTTTTTAGACACTCTTTATTATCTTAGAAGCTCCATAGATAGTATACATTCTTGTGGGTAGTTGTAGAGTTGTTTAACTCTTGGGCATGTGATACGTTTGATTTAGTTTTATATTATTAAAGACTTTCGCTAATTTAATTCATATCTCAAGATTTGTTTGAATTTATTTTATTAACTGTTGGAGGTGATTATTGAACGTGGCGGGTTCAAGTGTTATTATTGCATATTTTAGGTTCTTCCAATGTTGTTCATGACATCGGATGCCGGTCACGTCTAGGGTGGGTTTTGGGGCGTGACTGTTCTTTGAGATTGACATAATTGGGATTAGATGCTATAACATAGGTGATGACATTTACTTGGTTTCTGGCTCGTGTTTGATTTATACCTTGTTGATTTACTGTTACACCTCGAAAATTTCCCCCCATTATCGTACAGTGAATAGACTAACGAGGGCCATGACGTTCACGAGGTTGGGACAAGTCGGAGATAATAATTGATGATGCTAATTAAGATTTTCAAAGGCATTCGAGTTAGTGGAAGAAAGTTGTTAAGAGAAGCGAGTCATAAGTTGGGTATCGAATAAGAATTTCGAGCATTGAGTCAATAATGTCCTAATGACACCTTGAGAAAGAGTTATAACTCCCTTAGAATGGTATTGAAGTGATGAACAAGTGTTAAGAAGGTTCCATAAGGATCGGAGATCAAACGAGTCGACGAAACAACTCTCGAAAAAACTGGACAACCTACGGCCAGACATACTGGCCGTATAAAATATATGGACCGTATGTCCAACCGTAGATTCAGCCCAGTATGACATACCCCACTGGACCAGATCTACGGCCAGACATACGGACCGTATAAAATATACGGACCGTATGTTGGTCCGTATAATCTTGTCGGGACTGAAGTGAATTTTATATAAGGGACCCTTTTTCATTTCATCTCATTTCATTTCTCACCTCCACCATTCAAGAAACCTAGAGAGTTCTATACACCCCAATCATAAGAAAACAAGAGAAATCAAAGATCAACGATAAGAAATCACGAGAAACAAGTGAAGGAAAT